>NW_021823487.1:22500-40001 GCF_901001165.1 Salmo trutta | reverse complement strand
CCCCCCTCTACTGTCTCTCTCCCTCCCCTCTACCGTCTCTCTCCCTCCCCTCTACTGTCTCTCTCCCTCCCCTCTACTGTCTCTCTCCCTCCCCTCTACAGTATCTCTCCCTCCCCTCTACAGTATCTCCCCCTCCCCTCTACAGTGTCCTTTCTTCAGTCCTTACTCATGAAATGTACTTTCTTCAGTCCTTACTCATGACATGTCCTATTTCAGTCCGTTCACTCTCTCCCCACTCGTCTGTCTAAGAGCCATACCCAGCTAAGACATTTGGTTCTTTGGAAGTTATGGTAACATACGTTTTTGGTTTATGGGAATGAATCCATACGCTTCCTAACAGGTAAAACTGAACGTTTTTTAAAACGTTGTGAGAACAGAAGTGAACATTTCGACTGTACTAGGTACTTTACTTTTATGTTGCAGGGAGGTTCTGATAATGTTTTACTCTGGTTCCTTGCACATTTTCCTGGGAGGTTTTATACATTTTCTGAGAATGAAAATTATAAGTTATTTGGAGTTTTTTGAATAACTTCCTTAAAACTTTAACTGAATGTTTCAATAAGACTTTAATAACACTGCTAGCTTATTTTGGGGTGAACTTTTTTGAATTCGAAGCACAGATAGGACACATGGAAATTAATTTCCTTAGGCATTCGTCATGTAAACACATGATTTTTTTGTGACACGACATCAGTGAGATTTGAAACTATGCTCGATCTGTTCTCTATCCATGGAATTAGTCCACTGCACCACCAGGATGTTTTTTTACTCATACAAAGCTGTTCATTTTAGTCGATTCAAACAGACCCCATGTCAAAGTAATCAAACACTCATTAATATCAGGTGTGGCCAATTAGTGTATGCGGCCAACACACCTGAACACACTTAACAAGTTTTGTTGAATCTGATAATGGAATGTATGTTTTTAAATAACATTCTTAAAACTTTCTCTGAACATTATTCAAGTTTTCTTGTGGTTTTCATGGAAAGTTTTCGTCACCTTCTGAGAACGGAATGTATATGTTTTTAAATAACATTCTTAGTGCATGGTTGGGGTGCCACGTGGTTTTTATGGAACATTTTTGATGGAAAATGTTATTATTTTTTTTACATTCCCAGATTTTTGCCAAGAACTGACATAAAAGAGACCCATACATTCTCTGAATGTTCTGAGAACATTGCTTAAGTCACACCACTATTCAGAACTTTCCCAGAATGTATAATAAATATGACATTAAATATAAACACATGGGAACTTGTGTAGAATATTCTGTGGAAGTATGGAAATTCCCACAGAAGAACGTTGTTTCTTAACGTTGTTGGAAACAATGAGAACATATCTTTAAATAGAACCACGAGGAAACCTGTAGGAAACGTTATGCTGAAGTACAGAAATTCCCACAGAAGAACATTGTTTCTTAACATTCTCTGAACTATTTGAGAACATTCCCGATGTCAAACCAGTTAGAGAACGTTCCCAGAACATTATCAACATTGAAATTAAATGTAACCATGATTGAAATTTTAGGAAACTATCTGTTAAAGTAATTAAATGTCAAGAAAAAAAAAAGTTTTGTCAAGATCCTTAAATATGCTGAGAATGTTCCAAAGCCAAGCAACTATCCTGCACCATTCCCAGAACATTGTGGGAAGGTTGTATACAAAATAACCATAGGACAAGCGCGCTCTCACCAAGCTCTAAGAAACATATGGTTCTCAGAACGTTATACGCTAGCTGGGTAGTTAGTCATCGAGGGTACAGTGATGAATATAAAAATGAATGGGTGAACTGAAAAGGGTTTTCAATGGTGTATAACTGGGATATTGTATTCATTAGTAGCCTATCATTGGCTCTTTAGATTTTATTAGGGAAAGTTGTCTCATAATTCACATAATTGTCACATAATCCTAGCATGAATGACTTCTCGTAATCATTCCTTTCTTCTCCGGTCCACTCTCTCACTCTCAGCTTTTCTTCGATGTTGACTCTCAGTTCTTTTTTCTCTCTCTCTCTCTATCTTCATTCCTGTGCTCCCTGACACATATGGAGCTAGTGCCCCAACAGGCGTGCAAAGCGGTGTGATAGCTCAGGTGATTACACAGAGAGATACACACATATCAAATCAAATTGTATGAATAACATAAAAGACACAAGAATGGAGCTATATACAGGGAGTACCAGTACCAGATCAATGTGGAGCTATATACAGGGAGTACCAGTACCAGATCAATGTGGAGCTATATACAGGGAGTACCAGTACCAGATCAATGTGGAGCTATATACAGGAAGTACCAGTACCAGATCAATGTGGAGCTATATACAGGGAGTACCAGTACCATATCAATGTGGAGCTATATACAGGGAGTACCAGTACCAGATCAATGTGGAGCTATATACAGGAAGTACCAGTACCATATCAATGTGGAGCTATATACAGGGAGTACCAGTACCATATCAATGTGGAGCTATATACAGGGAGTACCAGTACCAGATCAATATGGAGCTATATACAGGGAGTACCAGTACCAGATCAATGTGGAGCTATATACAGGGAGTACCAGTACCAGGTCAATGTGGAGCTATATACAGGGAGTACCAGTACCAGATCAATGTGGAGCTATATACAGGGAGTACCAGTACCAGATCAATGTGGAGCTATATACAGGGAGTACCAGTACCAGATCAATGTGGAGCTATATACAGGGAGTACCAGTACCAGATCAATGTGGAGCTATATACAGGGAGTACCAGTACCAGATCAATGTGGAGCTATATACAGGGAGTACCAGTACCAGATCAATGTGGAGCTATATACAGGCAGTACCAGTACCAGATCAATGTGGAGCTATATACAGGGAGTACCAGTACCAGATCAATGTGGAGCTATATACAGGGAGTACCAGTACCAGATCAATGTGGAGCTATATACAGGGAGTACCAGTACCAGATCAATGTGGAGCTATATACAGGGAGTACCAGTACCAGATCAATGTGGAGCTATATACAGGGAGTACCAGTACAGATCACTGTGGAGCTATATACAGGGAGTACCAGATCATATAAGAAAATAAGAAAAAAATAAAGAACAGAGCAGCAACAGCATATAATGAGTATAAAAGTGTGTGTGTGTGTGTTTGTTGTCGGTATGCATATGTGTTTTGTTTATAAACAGGAAGCAGGAAAACAGAGTCATGGACAGAAGAAGGGAGGATAAGGAAGGGCCTTATAGACGTTTCTGTAGGTAGAATAAAAGTGGTCTAGCATTTTAGCGCCCCTAGTGGCGCAGGGGACGTGTTGGTAAAAGTGAAGTAGAATGGTTTTAAATCTCCCCAACTTAAACTCCCCACTCACCAAAAACGCTGACTCTGGGTGAGAGGCTTCTTGTTTGTTTATGGCCCCATACAGTTCCTGATGATTACGGATAAAAACTCTCTTGGTCTGCAGCTTACCATGAGGTATTCTATATCAAGTGAGAAAAAGCTTGAGATTTCCTTCACACTGGAATGCAGCACACCAGTTGTTGTTTATGAAGAGACACACCGAGGACACACACACACACACACACACACACACACACACACACACACACACACACACACACACACACACACACACACACACACACACACACAACCCCTGTCTGCACACAGTTAGTAATTTAATGTGTGTGTGTGCTGGATAGTTACAGTGCCTTGCGAAAGTATTCACCCCCCTTGTCATTTTTCCTATTATGTTGCATTGCAACCTGTAATTTAAATGGATTTTAGTTTGGATTTCGTGTAATGGACATACACAAAATAGTCAAAACTGGTGAAGTGAAATTAAAAAAATAACTTGTTACAAAAATGGAAAAGTTGTGCGTGCGTATGTATTCACCCCATTTGCTGTGAAGCCCCTACATAAGATCTGGTGCAACCAATTACCTTCAGAAGTCACATAATTAGTTACATAAAGTTCCCTTGTGTGCAATCTAAGTGTCACATGACCTGTCACATGATCTCAGTATATATACACCTGTTCTGAATGTCCCCAGACTCTGCAACCCCACTAAGAAAGGGGCACCACCAAGCAAGCGGCACCATGAAGACCAAAGAGCTCTCCAAACAGGTCAGGGACAAAGTTGTGGAGAAGTACAGATCAGGGTTGGGTTATAAAAAAATATCCGAAACTTTGAACATCCCACGGAGCACCATTAAATCCATTATTAAAAAATTGAAGAATATGGCACCACAACAAACCTGCCAAGAGAGGGCCGCCCACCAACACTCACGGACCAGGCAAGGAGGGCATTGATCAGAGAGTCAACAAAGAGACCAAAGATAACCCTGAAGGAGCTGCAAAGCTCCACAGCAGAGATTGGAATATCTGTCCATAGGACCACTTTAAGCCGTACATTCCACAGAGCTGGGCTTTATGGAAGAGTGGCCAGAAAAAAGCCATTGCATAAAGAAAAAAGTAAGCAAAGCACGTTTTCTGTTCGCCAAAAGCCATGTGGGAGACTCCCCAAACATATGGAAGAAGGTACTCTGGTCAGATGAGACTAAAATTGATATTTTTGGCCATCAAGGAAAACGCTATGTCTGGGGCAACCCCAACACATCTCATCAGTCCGAGAACACCATCCCCACAGTGAAGCATGGTGGTGGCAGCATCATGCTGTGAGGATGTTTTTAATCGGCAGGGACTGGGTAACTGGTCAGAATTTAAGGAATGATGGGTGGTGCTAAATACATTGAAATTCTTGAGGGAAACCTGTTTCAGTCTTCCAGAGATTTGAGACTGGGACGGAGGTTCACCTTCCAGCAGGATAAAGACCCTAAGAATACTGCTAAAGCAACACTTAAGTGGTTTAAGGGGAAACATTTAAATGTCTTGGAATGGCCTGGGGGGGGGGGGTGAATAGTTATGCACGCTCAAGTTTTCTGTCTTTTTGTCTTATTTCTTGTTTGTTTCACAGTAAAAAATATTTTGCATCTTCAAAGTGATAGGCATGTTGTGTAAATAAAATGATACAACCCCCCCCCCAAAATCCATTTTAATTCCAGGTTGTAAGGCAACAAAGTAGGAAAAATACCAAGGGGGTGAATACTTTCGCAAGCCACTGTATGATAAGGGTTGCAAAGCTACCAGTCGGTAATTTACCAAAGTTACTAGAATATCTTCAGTAATATTGGTATTTACCAGAATATCTTTAGCAATCTATCGTAGCTATGGTAATTTATACTTAAATAACTTAACAATTATTAAATGCATTCATATATAGTATTAATTTATTATATCTGTGTCCATATTGTCCATGAGTTTCTAGTAGACAGACCATATGGTTCAAGAGAAAACAGCCTAATTCATGAAAAAAGCATCTAATCAACAATGGCATTATTTTCAATTCATTCAGCAACTCTACCAACTATTGACTTTTTTCACAACGGCTACCAAAACATATTTCATGCTGAACCCAGGGATATTCACTAAGTTGATTGTTTATATTTAGGATAATGTTTTATAGCTTTGCCATTCTATTTTCAGATTATTTCATATATTTTACATGTGAGAAGGTAGGGGTTCCCCAGAAAAAAAATTGCACGACCCCACCATGTAAAAAAAGGGATCAACGGCCAGTGCTACCTTTTTTCATTGGGGCCATGACAGTCTATTACAAATCAGTCTGATAGTATTTTGGACAGTAGTTAAATATGAAGACAGGATGGTTTGAAGTGACTGAAGTGAATCAGAAAGGTATTGGGAAGTTCAGAAGATCATCAGGCAATCATTTTTGATGATGTTATTTTTCTCCCAGTCTGATTTAGTGCCTGGTCTTGTCCACTCTGTTCTAATGAGTCCTGCGCGGCTTGTGGGCATTGTAAAAGTAAACAGAAGACGTGTGTATTCCAAAGAGTCTTATCTTTCAGTGATGGGGTCATAATACAGTCAAATTTTACTGAGTTTCATATATCAGTCAATTGAAATAAATTAATTACGCCCTAATCTATGGATTTCACATGACTGGGATATACTACAGATATGCATCTGTTGGTCAGTATCTGGTGTGACCACCATTTGTCTCATGCAGCACAACACATCTCCTTTGCATTAAGTTGATCAGGTTGTTGATTGTGGAATGTGGAATGTTGTTCCACTCCTCTTCAATGGCTGTGCGAGGTTGCTGGATATTGGCGGGAACTGGAACACACTGTCGTACACATCGATCCAGAGCATCCCAAACGTGCTCAATGGGGGACATGTCTGGTGAGTATGCAGGCCATGGAAGAGCAGGGACATTTTCAGCTTCCAGGAGTTGTGTACAGATCCTTGCTACATGGGGCTGTGCATCATCATGCTGAAACATGAGGTGATGGTGGCGGATGAATGGCACGACAATGGGCCTCAGGATCTCCTCATGGTATCTCTGTGCATTCAAATTGCCATCGATAAAATGCAATTGTGTTTGTTGTCTGTAGCTTATGGGGCACTCTGTTCACAACATTGACATCAGCAAACCGCTCGCCCACACAACACCATACCGCTCGCCCACACAACACCATACCACTCGCCCACACAACACCATACCACTCGCCCACACAACACTATACCACTCGCCCACACAACACCATACCGCTCGCCCACACAACACCATACCACTCGCCCACACAACACCATACCACTCGCCCACACAACACCATACCACTCGCCCACACAACACCATACCACTCGCCCACACAACACCATACCACTCGTCCACACAACTGCCATCTGTCCGGTACAGTTGAAACCGGGATTCATCCGTGAAGAGCACACTTCTTCAGCATGCCAGTGTCCATTGAAGTTGAGCATTTTCCAACTAAAGTCTGTTACGATGCCAAACTGCAGTCAGGTGAAGACCCTGAGGAGGACGAGCACACAGATGAGCTTCCCTGAGACGCTTTCTGACAGTTTGTGCAGAAATTCTTCGTTTGTGCAAACCCACAGTTTCATCAGCTGTCCGGATGGCTGGTCTCAGACGATCCCACAGGTGAAGAAGCCGGATGTGGAGGTCCTGGGCTGGCATGGTTACACGTAGTCTGCAGTTGTGAGGCCAGTTGGACGTACTGCCAAATTCTCTAAAATGGAGGTGGCTTATTGTACAGAAATGAACATTAAATTCTCTGTCTACTGAGCCGGTTAGACAATCCTGCAGTCAGCATGCCAATTGCATGCTCCCTCAAAACTTGAGACATCTGTGGCATTGTGTTGTGTGACAAAACTGCACATTTTAGAGTGGCCTTTTATTGTCCCCAGCACAAGGTGCACCTGTGTTATGATCATGCTGTTTAATAAGCTTCTTGATATGCCACACCTGTCAGGTGGGTGGATTATCTTGGCAAATGAGAAATGCTCACTAACAGGTATGTAAACAAATTTGTGCATATATATATACTGCTCAAAAAAATAAAGGGAACACTTAAACAACACATCCTAGATCTGAATGAAATAAATAATCTTATTAAATACTTTTTTCTTTACATAGTTGAATGTGCTGACAACAAAATCACACAAAAATAATCAATGGAAATCCAATTTATCAACCCATGGAGGTCTGGATTTGGAGTCACACTCAAAATTAAAGTGGAAAACCACACTACAGGCTGATCCAACTTTGATGTAATGTCCTTAAAACAAGTCAAAATGAGGCTCAGTAGTGTGTGTGGCCTCCACGTGCCTGTATGACCTCCCTACAACGCCTGGGCATGCTCCTGATGAGGTGGCGGATGGTCTCCTGAGGGATCTCCTCCCAGACCTGGACTAAAGCATCCGCCAACTCCTGGACAGTCTGGTGCAACGTGGCGTTGGTGGATGGAGCGAGACATGATGTCCCAGATGTGCTCAATTGGATTCAGGTCTGGGGAACGGGCGGGCCAGTCCATAGCATCAATGCCTTCCTCTTGCAGGAACTGCTGACACACTCCAGCCACATGAGGTCTAGCATTGTCTTGCATTAGGAGGAACCCAGGGCCAACCGCACCAGCATATGGTCTCACAAGGAGTCTGAGGATCTCATCTCAGTACCTAATGGCAGTCAGGCTACCTCTGCCGAGCACAAGGAGGGCTGTGCGGCCCCCCAAAGAAATGCCACCCCACACCATGACTGACCCACCGCCAAACCGGTCATGCTGGAGGATGTTGGAGGCAGCAGAACGTTCTCCACGGCGTCTCCAGACTCTGTCACGTCTGTCACGTGCTGAGTGTGAACCTGCTTTCATCTGTGAAGATCACAGGGCGCCAGTGGCGAATTTGCCAATCTTGGTGTTCTCTGGCAAATGCCAAACGTCCTGCACAGTGTTGGGCTGTAAGCACAACCCCCACCTGTGGGCGTCGGGCCCTCATACCACCCTCATGGAGTCTGTTTCTGACCGTTTGAGCAGACACATGCACATTTGTGGCCTGCTGGAGGTCATTTTGCAGGGCTCTGGCAGTGCTTCTCCTGCTCCTCCTTGCACAAAGGCGGAGGGTAGCGGTCCTGCTGCTGGGTTGTTGCCCTCCTACGGCCTCCTCCACGTCTCCTGATGTACTGGCCTGTCTCCTGGTAGCGCCTCCATGCTCTGGACACTACGCTGACAGACACAGCAAACCTTCTTGCCACAGCTCGCATTGATGTGCCATCCTGGATGAGCTGCACTACCTGAGCCACTTGTGTGGGTTGTAGACTCCGTCTCATGCTACCACTAGAGTGAAAGCACCGCCAGCATTCAAAAGTGACCAAAACATCAGCCCGGAAGCATAGGAACTGAGAAGTGGTCTGTGGTCCCCACCTGCAGAACCACTCCTTTATTGGGGGTATCTTGCTAATTGCCTATAATTTCCACCTGTTGTCTATTCCATTTGCACAACAGCATGTGAAATTTATTGTCAATCAGTGTTGCTTCCTAAGTGGACAGTTTGATGTCACAGAAGTGTGATTGACTTGGAGTTACATTGTGTTGTTTAAGTGTTCCCTTTAATTTTTTGAGCAGTGTATATATATATATATATATATATATATATATATATATACATATATTATTTATTTCAGCTGTTGCGTTTATATTTTTGTTCAGTATATTTTATAGGTTAAACCGTTCAAAAGACTGAGCTACAGGTAAAAACAACCACATCGCATAGCGCCTACTGGAAGTTGCTGACGTAACCCCGGTTCTATGAACCAAGTGCAAATTTTCTCTCACAACCCCATTTTCAAATCAGGCAACCTGTCACGATCGTAGAAATGGTCGGACCAAGGCGCAGTGTGATTTGAGTTCCACATCTTTTATTTCTGTGAAACTTAAACAAAACAATAAACAAACTGCTACAAAACTGAATGCCGTAGTGCACAAAACACTAACAATATCCCACAAAGCAGGTGGGAAACAGGGACACCTTAAGTATGATCCCCAATTAGAGACAACGAACATCAGCTGCCTCTAATTGGGAACCATACCAAGAGCACCAACATAGAAATGAAAAGACTAGAACACCCCCTAGTCACCCTCTGACCTACAACCCCATAGAGAACCAAGGGCTCTCTGTGGTCAGGGTGTGACACAACCCCTAGATTGGGAAACGCTGTGATAAGGCGAAACAGAGGGTCAGAGATTATTACTGACATATGTGATAATCTGAAGTACTCAAAAGGTCCACTAGATGTCTTGTGATAGATTACATAAAATCCTTGAAAGATACCAAAATTATGGTAGTTTACTGGTAAACTTAGAAACTTTGAGACCCTAGTTATGACTTTTCCTAAATGAGTTTTGCTCTAGAGGTTATACCACTTTTCCCCTCCTTCGTCCCCCCAAACAAACCCCTTTATGGCATGTGAATAGCACACTTCTCTTTTCACTTCTAAACAGTGTAAGGTCAAATTAAACTTCTCCCTGGCTTTGTGCTAGCTGTGCTAGCTGGCTCATTAAGCAGACATGGTACTAGCTGTGCTAGCTGGCTCATCAAGCAGACATGGTACTAAGCTGTGCTAGCTGGCTCATCAAGCAGACATGGTACTAGCTGTGCTAGCTGGCTCATCAAGCAGACATGGTACTAGCTGTGCTAGCTGGCTCATCAAGCAGACATGGTACTAGCTGTGCTAGCTGGCTCATCAAGCAGACATGGTACTAGCTGTGCTAGCTGGCTCATCAACCAGACATGGTACTAAGCTGTGCTAGCTGGCTCATCAACCAGACATGGTACTAAGCTGTGCTAGCTGGCTCATCAAGCAGACATGGTACTAAGCTGTGCTAGCTGGCTCATCAAACAGACATGGTACTAAGCTGTGCTAGCTGGCTCATCAAGCAGACATGGTACTAGCTGTGCTAGCTGGCTCATCAAGCAGACATGGTACTAGCTGTGCTAGCTGGCTCATCAAACAGACATGGTACTAGCTGTGCTAGCTGGCTCATCAAGCAGACATGGTACTAGCTGTGCTAGCTGGCTCATCAAACAGACATGGTACTAAGCTGTGCTAGCTGGCTCATCAAGCAGACATGGTACTAGCTGTGCTAGCTGGCTCATCAAGCAGACATGGTACTAGCTGTGCTAGCTGGCTCATCAAACAGACATGGTACTAAGCTGTGCTAGCTGGCTCATCAAGCAGACATGGTACTAGCTGTGCTAGCTGGCTCATCAAGCAGACATGGTACTAGCTGTGCTAGCTGGCTCATCAAGCAGACATGGTACTAGCTGTGCTAGCTGGCTCATCAAGCAGACATGGTACTAGCTGTGCTAGCTGGCTCATCAACCAGACATGGTACTAAGCTGTGCTAGCTGGCTCATCAACCAGACATGGTACTAAGCTGTGCTAGCTGGCTCATCAAGCAGACATGGTACTAGCTGTGCTAGCTGGCTCATCAAACAGACATGGTACTAAGCTGTGCTAGCTGGCTCATCAAGCAGACATGGTACTAGCTGTGCTAGCTGGCTCATCAAGCAGACATGGTACTAGCTGTGCTAGCTGGCTCATCAAACAGACATGGTACTAGCTGTGCTAGCTGGCTCATCAAACAGACATGGTACTGGCTGTGCTAGCTGGCTCATGAAACAGACATGGTACTAGCTGTGCTAGCTGGCTCATCAACCAGACATGGTACTAAGCTGTGCTAGCTGGCTCATCAAGCAGACATGGTACTAGCTGTGCTAGCTGGCTCATCAAACAGACATGGTACTAAGCTGTGCTAGCTGGCTCATCAAGCAGACATGGTACTAGCTGTGCTAGCTGGCTCATCAAACAGACATGGTACTAAGCCGTGCTAGCTGGCTCATCAAGCAGACATGGTACTAAGCTGTGCTAGCTGGCTCATCAAACAGACATGGTACTAAGCTGTGCTAGCTGGCTCATCAAGCAGACATGGTACTAAGCTGTGCTAGCTGGCTCATCAAGCAGACATGGTACTAAGCTGTGCTAGCTGGCTCATCAAACAGACATGGTACTAGCTGTGCTAGCTGGCTCATCAAGCAGACATGGTACTAGCTGTGCTAGCTGGCTCATCAAACAGACAGTGAACTACCTTCACTAAAACCACTGCATAGGTTCTGGGATATCTGGTTCGTGATTTGTTGGGAGAGTTGTCTGTCTGAAGAGGACCACCCGAAACATTTATTTTCCCTTTTTGAAGTCACCAAGAGAGTCTGTCATTAATCCCAGAGCCTAGTCACTGCTGTTGCCTAGGATCTGGGTTTCCCGAGACTAATGAATTCATAGATTAGAGACAAAGAGCTTTTAATTCACAATGGAATATGATGGTATGAGAGACGATATCAGGTGTTGGAATTAACAACTGCTGACTGAGTGAGTGTGATGGTTGTGTGACTGCAGAGCCCATATTCACCTGGCTCTGGTTGGCTGTATCTCTGTGATGGGATGTATTATACCAGGCAACACCAACTAGATTCAGCCACGGGCCAATTTTTTCTTGAGCGGATAGTCGGGGGGCCAGAACATAATTACAAATCATTTGACTGCAAATTGACCGCAACAATACCAAACAGATAAAATATTTGACTAAAACATAATAATTTCAAACCTTGCTTACATTTGTATTTGATCACGTATCTCTCTATTATGCGTGGGAACAGATTTCTCAAATTAAAATCACTTGGAGCAGATCTCCTGGTGTTTTTACAGTGTTTTATGTCCAACAATACAAAATAATATAAAATATATATATATTTCCTTTTGCTCAGAAAACTTGGGGGGCCAACTAAAACCACCCGTGGGAGAAAATCAGGCCGCGGACCGCCAGTTGGGGACCCCGTATTGCACTGACAGAATACACGACAGACAGACACAATGTTAAGCATGGGCTTGAAACCAGGACAACGGCCCTGGAATCCCAAACACATTTTATATGAAAGAGAGAGAGAAGAGAGAGAAAAAGAGGGACACAGAGATGGAGAGATAGAGAAGAAATATAGAGATGGAGGGAGAGGAAATAAAGAGATAATGATAATTTGGGGGGTTCTTGTATTTGTCCTGTTACACAGTGTGTAATGGAAACTCCCTCTGAAACATGCACAGGGAGTGGAGTCACGGCCAGGGCCGTCATTGTACATCGCCACCGGAGCAATTAGGGTTAAGTGCCTTGATCAAGGGCACAGCGACAGATTGTGCCAACCAGCAGGGTGGCCAATTGAGCCGATCTCAAAAGGATGGCTGAATTGTGGAAGGCTCCTCCCTCACCCACAGCCCAGGGTCCACATCCCCTTCAGCCTCAGCAGCTGCCAGGCCCCCAGCAGCTGCCAGGCCCTCAGCAGTTGACAGGCCCTCAACAGCTGCCAGGCCCTCAGCACCGCAGAGTAAAAATCAGAGAGACCTGCTATACTCAGCCTCTCCAGCTTCAAGAGGAACAGCTGTGGCCCAACCCTAATCCACCAGCTCTCCTCTCCAGCCTCATGAGGAACAGCTGCCGGTCCAACCCTAATCCACCAGCTCTCCTCTCCAGCCTCATGAGGAACAGCTGCCGGTCCAACCCTAATCCACCAGCTCTCCTCTCCAGCCTCATGAGGAACAGCTGTGGCCCAACCCTAATCCACCAGCTCTCCTCAGCAGCCTCATGAGGAACAGCTGCCGGTCCAACCCTAATCCACCAGCTCTCCTCTCCAGCCTCATGAGGAACAGCTGCCGGTCCAACCCTAATCCACCAGCTCTCCTCTCCAGCCTCATGAGGAACAGCTGCCGGTCCAACCCTAATCCACCAGCTCTCCTCTCCAGCCTCATGAGGAACAGCTGCTGGTCCAACCCTAATCCACCAGCTCTCCTCAGCAGCCTCATGAGGAACAGCTGCCGGTCCAACCCTAATCCACCAGCTCTCCTCAGCAGCCTCATGAGGAACAGCTGCCGGTCCAACCCTAATCCACCAGCTCTCCTCTCCAGCCTCATGAGGAACAGCTGCTGGTCCAACCCTAATCCACCAGCTCTCCTCTCCAGCCTCATGAGGAACAGCTGCCGGTCCAACCCTAATCCACCAGCTCTCCTCTCCAGCCTCATGAGGAACAGCTGCTGGTCCAACCCTAATCCACCAGCTCTCCTCAGCAGCCTCATGAGGAACAGCTGCCGGTCCAACCCTAATCCACCAGCTCTCCTCAGCAGCCTCAAGAGGAACAGCTGCCGGTCCAACCCTAATCCACCAGCTCTCCTCAGCAGCCTCATGAGGAACAGCTGCTGGTCCAACCCTAATCCACCAGCTCTCCTCAGCAGCCTCATGAGGAACAGCTGCTGGTCCAACCCTAATCCACCAGCTCTCCTCTCCAGCCTCATGAGGAACAGCTGCTGGTCCAACCCTAATCCACCAGCTCTCCTCAGCAGCATGCATTCTGGTTTCTTCCAGCTGACATCAGTATGGTACAGCAGCCATCCTGCTCTCCAGTTCCACCAGGCCCTGTCCTCCTTTGTGGATGGACATGTACAACACTGCCGCCCTCAGCCAGTGATGGAACGACCAGAAAAAAATTCACCAGCTTGCGTTGCAGGTCTGCGAGCAGACTGGTCGGGGGGGGGGGGGGGGGGGTTGAGGACAGCCAGTTTATGCCACAGGGAGGATGCTGCAAGGTTGTTGATTATCAGCACCCTCCCGCTATATGACACTTGGGACAGGAGCCATCTCCACCTGGCCAGTCTTGACACCACTGCCCGGGAAAGCCACTCCCAGTTCTTCCTGATGCACCTCTCTGAGCCCATGTACACCCCCAAAGTTTTAAAAAACCTTTCCCAAAACCCAAACATGACATTAAACAGATCCTCATGGTCCACTCTATCAAAAGCCTTCTCTTGGTCTAGAGAGACCAGTCCAAAGTTCACATTAGAAACTCTTGACAAGTCCAACATGTCCCTGATTAAGAACAAGTTGTCTGGGATTGAGCGTCCTCGTTAGCGAGGACCTTAGCAAATATCTTGTTGTCCACTTAGAGCAATGTCACAGGCCTCTAATTCCCAAGTTCACACAAGTCCCCTTTTTTTGGGCAGGAGAGTCAGAGCCGTCCAACGGCAGCTCATCGGCAACTCTCCTACCCCGACTCACTCACGCAACACACAAAAGACGCAACACGCAAAAGAAGTCCAGTCCAATTATTCCACAGAATTTTGTATAAAACTCCACTGGGAGTCCATCAACCCCCTATGCACAGCCGGGGAACATCTGGGTTACGGCCTCTGCCAGTTCATGGGACAACAGAGGAATGTCCATTTCATCCCTCTGTGCCAGAGAGAACTTAGTGAGTTATGCAAACAAAACCTGAGCACACATAGGATCACACAGTTCTGCCCTAAACAGTTCTGCCCTATACAACTCAGTATAAAACTCTACAGTCCACTCCCGCATCTCACCCACCACAGAGGTCACCCGCCCATCCGAAAGCCGCAGACAATGCATACCCTTGGCTTCACCGCTCTGTCTTTCCAAACCAAAGAAGAAGGAGCTGGGAACATCCATCTCCTTAAGCATGGTGAATCTAGCTCTTACAAATGCTCCCTTTGCTTTAACCTGGAAAAAACTGCCCAGATCCCGACGTAATTCAGCTAAATTAGCCTGGAAGCCTACATTGCCCAGTGCCAGAAAAAAACTATTCATCTAAACAGCATCTGAAGGTAGACCCTTACGCACGGTTGTGACCCACTTCCTTAACTTTAAACCTGGGTCAGAGGACACCATGCCCCTCATTTTTAATAGCGTGTTGTACTGATCTTACAAACTTTCCCAGATTGTAAAAAAAAAGCTTAATAAAGATGAACCTTTTTCCCTTAGTCTCATTCAGGAACCTTGACAGTTCCCTCACCGTGTACTTTAACCCCTCTGCCTGCCTGGCTGTTAGCTCTGGATCCATTGAGGGGGAGTCTGAAAAGAAAGACTCCTCATTGTTCTCTTCCTCAGACTCACCTTCCTCCTCCTCATCTCCATCTTCCATCCTGACCACCTACCCTTTCTCTCTAGTTGGGGCCTCCCCCCCAGCACCAGGCAAAGGTTCCTTAGTCCCTTTGACCACACCAGCCTCTCCCCTCCCACCTCCTTTCTTCTCCCCCTTTTTCCTCTTCCGCTTGACCCTCCATCGCCCCTACTCTCTTGCCCTTCCCCACTATACTCTCCTCATCAACTAGCATAACCTGACTAGGCCCAGCCTCATATACACCACCATCCATAACATGACTAAACCCAGCCTCATCTACACCACCATCTATAGCATGACTAGGCTCAGCCTCTGCTGCCAGTGTCTCATGGCCCCCTGCAAGTTGACCTTGATTTCCCCCTCTGGCGCTTGCACCCTCACCTTGTCTACGGCCTTTATGTGGGCAAGCAAAGCTCTTATGCCCAAAATCCCCACACTCAAAGCACCGTAGACTATCTGTGTTGGCAAACCCCGCATAGAGCCCCTCCCCATTCCTCACTTTAAAATACACATTTAACTGTTGCTCATTGTTATTCAGAAACATAAACACTTGCTTCCTGAATGAAACAACATGCTTAACGGCATCTGCCTGAAAACCTGCCGACACGAAAACCGCTAGCAGACTTACCAAACCAACTCAGTTCTTTCCGGATTTGATCATCCATAATAAACGGAGGCAGATTCGCAACTACCACCCTAGTCGAAGGAGTTGAAAGAGGAGAAATTGGCACCAACACATCCCTTACAAATATTCCACTAGCAATGAGCCTACCCACCAAATGTACTCTTTTCATGAACACAACCACAGCTTTGTTCATTCTGGAAGCGGAATGTATAAACTCAGCCTCTCTGTTCGCCGACCACGAGCAGAACCTCCTCCACCTTAACTTCAGTCTCAGGAACACACCATGCCATAATGACAGCGTCTCCGCCGCGCTAGACTGCAAAGCTTTGCACACACCACACCGTTCTAAACTGGGAAACGAAAACTCTGTCCTATTCCTAACGTTGAAAACAAACAGTGGGTATGCTAAACTAACATTGCGTTAACCCCCCACCATAGAAAATAACAATTTTAAGAAAAGACCAAGAAAAGAATGTATGAAAAAAAATATGTAAGGACAGAGCCCACCACACGGCCTCTGAACTAAAAAACACTCCCAGCATGCACTGAGAGAGAGAGGTACAGAAATAATTTAAACCTTTTCAACATTTCTCGTTAGGACTGTCATGTAGCTATTTTATTGTGATCCAGTATCTAATTGATCGGCTGCTGAGTGATTGATGAGGATATTGATGAAGTAATCTGGGGATTGAGATGAGGGCAGTTTTTTTTATTGCCAAGGGGCGGACTAGCAGTGGAAACACACACACACACACACACACACACACACACACACACACACACACACACACACACACACACACACACACACACACACACACACACACACACACACACACACACACACACACACCACCACCACCACCACCACCACCACCCCAATGTTGCCACTCCTACAAAGGGGCGTAAAATTCAGCTAACGAACTTTGAGAAAATGCCGGGAAAAAAGTGGATGAAAACTAAAATGTAAAAAATACTTCAACATTTCATCATAATATATGCACAAACTGTTTCGACTGGGAAGCATACGGTAAGCTTTACACGCATGAATTGCCTGTGTCTGTAGGCTGCTTCTACATGCAGGCTGCTTCTACATGCAGGGCCTAACAAAGAGACATGCATCTCTCAGGGACAAATGCCAGAATCATGACTTAGGATCTGAGCTGGAGGGAGCAAGGGAGGGATAGAGGGGGAGAGAGAGAGAAAGACAGAAGGAGCAAGATAGAGAGAGAGGAGAGAGAGGGAGCGAGAGAGGAGAGAGAGGGAGCGAGAGAGAGAAATAAAAAGTTGGAGGGTGGGACAGAGAGAAGCTACAGAGGGAGACAGATGGGGTGACGGATGAGAGAGAGATAGAGAAAGAGAGAGAGATGCATACACCTCCTGTCTCCAATCAGGCTGTAGTTTAGAGTAGTTTGGAGCGCAGCAGTTTGAGAAAATGAGTTTTTGTTCTCTGGGGCTTGGAGAGCCAGGATGGCATGACCGAGTGAGGAGAAA
>NW_021823487.1:0-17500 GCF_901001165.1 Salmo trutta | reverse complement strand
TGTTTCAAATTTGGGAAAATGACACTCTCTAATTGTTTTATATTTTTGACATTTTGTCAGGAAATGCAGCTCCGTCTCAGGTTCTGCTGTGGTGCAGTGGTTGCACAGCCTTTCCTCTACAGGGAGCCAGGTTTTCCTGTGTCTACCCTTCTCAATGGCAAGGCTGTGCTCACTGAGCCTGTACTTTGTCAAGGTTTTTCTAAGGTTTTGATCAGTAACCATGGTCAAATATTTAGCCATAGTGTACTGTCGATTTAGGGCCAGATAGCACTGCATTTTGCTTTGTGTTTGTGCTTGTGTTTCCCAATAAGCAATGTAGTTTTGTTTTGACTGTGTTGTAATTTGGTTTATTCTGATTGATTGGATGTTCTGGTCCTGAGGCTTCAGTGTGTTAGTAGAACAGGTTTGTGAACTCAGCCCCAGGACCAGCTGGATGAGGGGACTCTTTTCTTTGCTCAGCTCTTGAGCAAAGAAAAGAGTCCCCTCATCCAGCTTATTATTAGTGGATATTGGCCTAATTCTGCCCTGCATGCATTGTTTGTAGTTTTCCTCTGGACATGTAGGAGAATCTTACAGAACTCTGTTTCAATGGGGTGTTTGTCCCATTTGGTGAAATCTTGTTTTGCAAGTGGACCCCACACCTCACTGCCATAAAGTGCAATTGGTTCAATGACATATTCAATTAGTTTTAGCCAAATTTGAATAGGTATTTCAATTTGAATGAGCTTTTTAATGGCGTAGAATGCCCTGCGTGCTTTCTCTCTCAGTTCATTCACTGCCTCATTAAGGTGCCCAGTTGAGTTTATTTTTAAACCTAAGTAATTGTAGTGTGTACAGTACTCTATATATTTTGTACCAATTGAGAACCTAGGTCTAATTCCCTGAGATCTGGATCTTCTCTGGAAAATCATTATTTTAGTATTTTTGGGGTTTACTGCCAGGGCCCAGGTCTGGCAGTACTACCTAGCAGGTCCAGGCTCTGCTGTAGGCCATGTGCTTGTTCTCTCTCTCTCTCTTTCCCTTTCTCTCTCTCTCTCTCTCTCTCCCCCCTCTTTCTCTCCCCTCTCCCTTTTTCTCTCTCTCGCTCTCTCTTTCTCTCTCCACCTCTCTCCTCTCCTCTCTCTCTTTCTCTCTCTCGCTTTCTCTCTCTCCCCCTCTCTCTCTCTCTCTCTCTCTCTCTCTTTCTCTCTCCCCCTCTCTCTCCTCTCTCCCTCTTTCTCTCTCCCTCTCCTCTCCTCTCTATCCTCTCTCTCGATCTCTCTCTCTCTTTCTCTCTCCCCCTCTCTCTCTCCCCTCTCTCTCCTCTCTCCTCTCTCCTCTCTCCCCCTCTCCTCTCTCCTCTCCCCCCTCTCCCTCTCCTCTCTCTCCTCTCCCTGTCCTCTCTCTCCTCTCTCTCTCTCCCTCTCCTCTCTCTCTCCTCTCTCCTCTCTCCTCTCTCTCCTCTCTCTCCTCTCTCTCTCTTTCTCTCTCTCCCCCTCTCCCTCTCTCTCTCCTCTCTCTCTCCCTCTCCCTCTCTCTATAGACAATAAAAAGACTGTGATGAGATCCTCCTGACCTCCTCCAGAGGTAGTCGATGATGCATCTTATATGGACATCCTGGAAGTGTAAATGAATCCGGACAAAATCCCACCGGCCAGTTGAATTAAGATCTATTTTTATGTTTTGTCTGTGCTTTAAAAGTTTCCCAGAATGTTTCCTTAGCTTGTGGGAACAGTCTGGTGAGAACATTTTGGGGACATCACAAAAGATATGTTCCCAAAACACAAAAACTGTCCAGTTGTGCGGATGATTATCCGAGACAAATCTTGGGTCATCTTGATTGGATGACGACAACCACGGCTAGAGAGGAGAGGTGTGGGAGGAGACGAGTACAGAGGGAAGAGAGGGTGTTTGAAGTTCATAAAGCAGGTTGAGTTTCATGGTTGTTAGATACAGGTTGTTCTAATTGGTCTCTTTTTTCTCCCTCCCTCCATCCTTATCCCTCTCCCTCCTTATCCCCTCCATCCCTCCATCCTTATCCCTCTCCCTCCTTATCCCCTCCATCCCTCCATCCTTATCCCTCTCCCTCCTTATCCCCTCCATCCCTCCATCCTTATCCCTCTCCCTCCTTATCCCCTCCCTCCATCCTTATCCCTCTCCCTCCATCCTTATCTCCCTCCCTCCATCCTTATCCCTCTCCATCTGTCTCTATCTCTCCCCTTCATCCATCTTCCCATCCTCTCTTTTTCTGTCTTTCTCCTCTCTGGTTCCCTCCCAGAGCGGGAGTCATTGCGACAGCAGTATGCCCAGGACACTAAGATGGGCTTTGTGATCAATGCCATCTACTCCATGGCCTATGGGCTCCATAACATGCAGCGCTCACTGTGCCCAGGCTACCAGGTGGGTGCTACTGGACTTGGCTGTACTAACAACAATCTACTGTCACTATTATAGTTGATTATAGTTGGGATTGTTCATATTGTTATTGAGATGATGATGATGAGGATGATGATGAGGATGATGATGGTGATGGTGATGATGATGATAATGGTGATGATGATGGTGGAGATGATGGTGGTGATGATGATGATGATGGTGATGATGATGGTGATGATGGTGATGATGATGGTGGTGATGATGGTGATGGTGGTCCAGGGGCTGTGTGATGCCATGCGACCTATAGATGGTGCCACACTGCTGGACTTCCTGATGAAGACCAACTTCACAGGCGTGTCTGGAGAAGGCATCCTGTTTGACGAGAACGGAGACTCACCTGGCCGGTACGTGTGCGTGTGCGTGTGTGCGTGCATGTGTGTGTGTGTGTGTGCGTGCGTGCGTGTGTGTGCGTGTGTGTGCGTGTGTGTGTGTGCGTGTGTGTGTGCGTGTGCGTGTGTGCCTAAATAGCACATCATAAATAAGAAGAGCAGTGAGTCGTCTGGCTGTGATGATCATCGCATATACAGTATCTCCATACCTTAGTATGTATGTATCAATAGATTCAGAGGTACTGACTCCTGTGTGTGTGTGTGTGTGTGTGTGTGTGTGTGTGTGTCAGATATGAGATCATGAACTTTAAGAAGATGGGGAAGGACTACTATGACTATATTAACGTGGGGAGCTGGGACAACAGTGGGCTGAAGATCGATGATGATGAAATCTGGGCCAGCAAGGACACCATCATCAAATCAGTTTGCAGCGAACCCTGTGACAAGGGACAGATAAAGGTGACACACATCCCTGCATACACAAACACACCCTATGTATGCTCGGGGGGGGGGGGGGGGGGAGGTGAAAGGTTGACCCTTCAAGATTTTCTCTGTTGATATTTTAATCTGATTGGTGCATTCTCTCTAAGATAGTATTTTTGCAGTGTTGTGATTAGTGTTTTTTACTGAGCTGATGAGGGCGTTTTTCTGGTGTGTGTGTCCTCCAGGTGATCCGTAAAGGAGAGGTGAGCTGCTGCTGGACCTGCACTCCCTGTAAGGAGAACGAGTTTGTGTTTGATGAGTACACCTGCCGAGCCTGTGACCTGGGTTCCTGGCCCACCTTCCACCTCACAGGTAAGACACACACACACACACACACACACACACACACACACACACACACACACACACACACACACACACACACACACACACACACACACACACACACACACACACACACACACACACACAGTATACACTGATCATGTTTTGACTGAATCTGTACTATTTCCATGAAAGCAGCTAATTATCCTTCCTCCTCTCCCGCTCTTCCTCCTCTCCTCTCCTCTTCTTAATTTGACACTGGCATGGTCACCATTGTACTAATTATTCTGTATTGAGGGCAATTTTCTTTGCAAATGTATTTTAGCAGAGCTATGGATATTGTTCTGTAATGCATTCGACTGCTCATCATTATACAGCTGCTAGCCAGCAAGCGCCAATGTTTAAAACCTGAGCCCAACGCATCCCAGCTGGGAAACAGATACCACACTTTACTGGAGTATTCTACTGCAACTGTTTAAGGAAAGGAGAGAAGTAAGCGCTCACGTTTAGCAGCTGTAGAAGAGTCATTCCATCAGGACAGTAAGTTTGACTGTGGCTGTGGGTGGCTCCCGGACTGTAACTGGTCTAATGTGGCTCCCAGACTGTAACTGGTGTAATGTGGCTCCCGTGTGGACTGTAACTGGTGTAATGTGGCTCCCGTACTGTAACTGGTCTAATGTGGCTCCCGTCGGGACTGTAACTGGTGTAATGTGGCTCCCGGACTGTAATTGATCTAATGTGGCTCCCGTCGGGACTGTAACTGGTGTAATGTAGCTCCCGTCTGGACTGTAATTGAGCTAATGTGGCTCCCGTCGGGACTGTAACTGGTGTGATGTGGCTCCCGTCGGGACTGTAACTGGTGTGATGTGGCTCCCGTCTGGACTGTAACTGGTGTAATGTGGCTCCCGTCTGGACTGTAACTGGTGTAAAGTGGCTCCCGTTTGGACTGTAACTGGTGTAATGTGGCTCCCGGCGGCACTGTAACTGGTGTAATGTTGCTCCCGTCTGGACTGTAACTGGTGTAATGTGGCTCCCGTCTGGACTGTAACTGGTGTGATGTGGCTCCCGTCGGGACTGTAACTGGTGTAATGTGGCTCCCGTCGGGACTGTAACTGGTGTGATGTGGCTCCCGTCGAGACTGTAACTGGTGTAATGTAGCTCCCGTCTGGACTGTAACTGGTGTAATGTAGCTCCCGTCTGGACTGTAACTGGTGTAATGTTACTCCCGTCGGGACTGTAACTGGTGTAATGTGGCTCCCGTCTGGACTGTAACTGGTGTGATGTGGCTCTCGTCGGGACTGTAACTGGTGTGATGTGGCTCTCGTCGGGACTGTAACTGGTGTGATGTGGCTCCCGTCGGGACTGTAACTGGTGTAATGTGGCTCCCGTCTGGACTGTAACTGGTGTAATGTAGCTCCCGTCTGGACTGTAACTGGTGTAATGTGGCTCCCGGCGGCACTGTAACTGGTGTAATGTTGCTCCTGTCTGGACTGTAACTGGTGTAATGTGGCTCCCGTCTGGACTGTAACTGGTGTGATGTGGCTCCCGTCTGGACTGTAACTGGTGTAATGTCGATGAGTAAACACAGAAAGAGCGAAAGAGAGAAAGAGAGAGAGAGGGAGAGAGGATGAGAGAGAGAGAGATAGAGAAAGAGAGAGAGAGAGAATATCCAAGGACTGAGGTCATCTGCCTTTGACCTAAAGAGCAGGAACCTAGAGCAGGAACGCAAGAGGCGTCACTGCAGTCCCTGGTTCGAAACCAGGCTGCATTACATCCGGTCTTGATTGGGAGTCCCATCGGGCTGCGCAGTATTAGCCCAGCGTCGTCCGGGGTAGGCCGTCATTATAAATAACAATTTGTTCTTAACTGACTTGCCTGGTAAAATAATAAAGGAGACGGACCCACTGGTTGCCCTCTAGGTTACAGAGAGCTGGTAGTCCCATCCACCAAACTACCAGGTGTGAAACAGGGAAGGGACTCAGGGGGTATGCTAATTTGATATAGAGCAGACCTAACTCACTGTATTAAATTAATCAAAACAGGAACATTTTACATTTCGCTAGGAATTCAAAAGGAAATGATCTTAACAGCTACCTATATCCCCCCACTAGAATCCCCATACTTTAATGAAGACAGCTTCTCCATCCTACCTATATCCCCCCACTAGAATCCCCATACTTTAATGAAGACAGCTTCTCCATCCTGGAGGGAGAAATCAACCATTTCCAGGCCCAGGGACATGTACCAGTCTGTGGCGACCTAAATACCAGAACTGGACAAAAACATGACACTCTCAGCACACAGGGGGACAATCACCTGCCTGGAGGTGACAGCATTCCCTCTCCCATATGCCCCCCTAGGCACAAGTAGGACAACATAACCAACAAAACAGTCACAACTCCTGCAATGCAAATAGTCTGGGTAGCCATTTGATTAGGTGTTCAGGAGTCTTATGGCTTGGGGGTAGAAGCTGTTTAGAAGCCTCTTGGACCTAGACTTGACGCTCTGGTACCGCTTGCCGTGCGGTCCTTCCTCTGACACCGCCTGGTGTAGAGGTTCTGGATGGTAGGGAGCTTGGCTCCAGTGATGTACTGGGCCGTTCGCACTACCCTCTGTAGTGCCTTGTGGTCTGAGGCCGAGCAGTTGCCATACCAGGCAGTGATGCAAACAGTCAGGAAGCTCTCGCTGGTGCAGCTTTAGAACCTTGTGAGGACCTGAGGAACCATGCCAAATCTTTACACTCTCCTGAGGAAGAATAGGTTTTGTGTGCTTGGACCATGTTAGTTTGTTGGTGATGCGGACACCAAGGAACTTGAAGCTCTCAACCTAATTGACTGCAGCCCCGTCGATGAGAATTGGGGCATGCTTGGTCCTCTTTTTCTTGTAGTCCACAATCAACTCCTTTGTCTTGATCACGTTGAGGGAGAGGTTGTTGTCCTGGCACCACAAGACCAGGTCTCTGACCTCCTCCCTATAGGCTGTCTCATCGTTGTCGGTGATCAGGCCTACCATGTTGTGTCATCTGCAAACTTAATGATGGTGTTGGACCGGTGCCTGGCCATGCAGTCATGAGTGAACAGGGAGTACAGGAAGGGGCTGAGGGGCCCCTGTGTTGAGGATCAGCATGGAGGATGTGTTGTTACCTATCCTTACCACCTGGGGGCGACCCGTCAGGATGTCCAGGATCCAGTTGCAGAGGGAGGTGTTTAGTCCCTGGGTCCTTAGCTTATTGATGAGCTTTGAGGGCAATATGGTGTTGAACGCTGAGCTGTAGTCAATGAATAGCATTCTCACATAGGTGTTCCTTTTGTCCAGGTGGGAAAGGGCAGTGTGGAGTGAAATAAAGATTGCATAATCTGTGGATCTGTTAAGGTATGCAAATTGGAGTGGGTCCAGGGTTTCTGGGATAATGGTGTTGATGTGAGCCATGATCAGCCTTTCAAAGCACTTCATGGCTACAGACGTGAGTGCTACGGGTTGGTAGTCATTTAGGCAGGTTACCTTAGTGTTCTTGGGCACAGGCAGTATGGTGGTCTGCTTAAAACATGTTGGTATTACAGACTCGGACAGGGAGAGGTTGAAAATATCTGTGAAGATATTTGCCAGTTGGTCAGCGCATGCTCGCAGTACATTTCCTGGTAATCCTTCTGGCCCTGCGGCCTTGTGAATGTTGACCTGTTTAAAGGTCCTACTCACATTGGCTGCAGAGAGAGCGATCACACGGTCTTCCGGAACAGCTGGTGCTCTCATGCATGTTCCAGTGCCATTTGCCTCAACGCTTTTCCTGTTTGATGGTTCGTCGGAGGGCATAGCGGGATTTCTTATAAGGTTCTGTGTTAGAGTCCCGCTCCTTGAAAACGGCAGCTTTTGCCTTTAGCTCAGTGCGGATGTTGCCTGTAATCCTTGGCTTCTGGTTGGGGTATGTACGTACGGTCACTGTGGGGACGACGTCATCGATGTACTTATTGATGAAGCCAATGACTAATGTAGTGTACTCCTCAATGCCATCGGAGGAACCCCGGAACATATTCCAGTCTGTGCTAGCAATACAGTCCTGTAGCTTAGCGTCTGCTTCATCTGACCACTTTTTTTTATTGATCTAGTCACTGGTGCTTCCTGCTTAAACTTTTGCTTGGTCCAGAGTGTTTTTTCCTCTGGTTGTACATTTAACATGCTGATAGAAATTTGGTAAAACGGATTTAAGTTTCCCTGCATTAAAGTCCACAGCTAATAGGAGCGCTGCCTCTGGGTGAATGTTTTCTTGTTTCCTTAAGGCGGAAAACAGCTCATTCAATTCTGTCTTAGTGCGAGCCTCTGACTGTGGTTGTATGTAAACAGCCACAAAAAATACAGATGAAAACTCTCTAGGTAGATAGTGTGGTCTACAGCTTATCATGATACTCTACCTCAGGCGAGTAATAGCTCGAGACTTCCTTAGATATCGTGCACCAGCTGTTATTTACAAAAATACATAGTCCGCTGCCCCTTGTCTTACCAGACGCCGCTGTTCTATCCTGCCGGTACAGCATATAACCAGCCAGCTGTATGTTGATAGTGTCGTAGTTCAGCCACGACTCCATGAAGCATAAGATATTACAGTTTTGAATGTCCTGTTGGTAGTTTAATCTTGCGCATAGGTCATCTATTTAATTCTCCAAAGATTGCATGTTTGCTAGCAGAATGAAAGGAAGTGGGAGTTTATTCAATCGCCTACCAATTCTCAGAAGGCAGCCCGTCCGCTGGCCCCTTTTTCTCCGCCTCCTCTTCACGCAAATCACGTGGATCTGGACCTGTTCCCGAGAAAGCAGTATATCGTTTGCGTCGGGCTCGTCAGACTCATACAAGTCAAAAAACGATTCTGCCAGTCCATGGTAAGTTATCGCAGTCCTGATGTCAATTTTTTTTTCCGTCATAAGAGACGGTAGTGGCAACATTATCTACAAAATAAGTAAAAAAACACAAATAAACGAACAAAAAAAACAATCAGTTGGGAACACGTAAAACGCCTTCCCTATCAAATCTAAAAATGTCAAACAGAAAACTGAAGAAAATGAACAACAATGATAAATAGTTTGATGAAGAACACAAAAACCTAAGAAAGACATTGAGAAACCTATCCAACCAAAAACATAGAGACCCAGAAAACCTGAGTCTACTCCTTCACTATGGTGAATCACTAAAACAATACAGAAATACACTACGGAAAAAGAAGGAACAGCACATCAGAAATCAGCTCAATGTAATTGAAGAATCCATAGACTAATCACTTCTGGGAAAATTGGAAAACACTAAACAAACAACAACACGAAGAGTTATCTATCCAAAACGAACATGTATGGGTAAACCACTGCCCCAATCTATTCGGCCCAAAAACAAAGAACAAACAGCAAAAACATATACATGATTAAATACAAATCTTAGAATCAACTATTAAAGACTACCAGGACACACTGGATTCTCCAATTACAGTGAATGAACTACAGGACAAAATACAAACCCTCAAACCCAAAAAGTCCTGTGGTGTTGATGGTATCCTCAATGAAATGATAAAATATACAGACAACAATTTCCAATTGGCTATACTCAAACTCTTTAACATCATCCTTATCTCTGGCACCTTCCCCAATATTTGGAACCAAGGACTGATCACACCAATCCACAAAAGTGGAGAGAAATTTGACCCCAATAATTACTGTGGGATATGTGTCAACAGCAACGTTGGGAAAATCCTCCACATTATCATTAACAGCAGACTTTTACATTTCCTCAGTGAAAACAATGTACTGAACAAATGTGAAATTGGCTTTTTACCAAATTACCACACGACAGTCCACGTATTCACCCTTCACACCCAAATGGACAAACAAACAAACCAAAACAAAGGCAAAATCTTCTCATGCTTTGTTGATTTAAAAAAAAGCCTTTGACTCAATTTGGCTTGAGGGTCTGCTATAACAATTGATGGAAAGTGGTGTTGGGGGAAAAACATACAACATTATAAAATCCATGTACACAAACAGTGTGCATTTAAAATTGGCCAAAAAACACACATTTCTTTCCACAGGGCCGTGGGGTGAGACAGGGATGCAGCTTAAGCCACACCCTCTTCAAAATATATATCAACGAATTGACGAGGGCACAAGAACAGTCTGCAGCACCTGGCCTCACCCTACTAGAATCTGAAGTCAAATGTCTACTGTTTGCTGATGATCTGGTGCTTCTGTCACCAACAATGGAGGGCCTACAGCAGCACTTTGATCTTCTACACAGATTCTGTCAGAGCTGGGCCCTGACAGTAAATCTCAGTAAGACAAAAATAATGTTTGTTCAAAAATAATAGTGTAATAGTGTTCCAAAAAAGGTTCAGTCACCAGGACCACAAATAAAAAATCCATCAAGTCACCTTTGCCATAGAGCACACAAAAAACAATATATACCTCGGACTAAACATCAGCGCTACAGGTAACTTCCACAAATCTGTGAACGATGTGAGCGACAAGGCAAGAAGGGCCTTCTATGCCATCAAAAGGAACATACAATTCAACAGACCAATTAGGATCTGGCTAAAAATAATTCAATCAGTTACAACCTTTATGGTTGTGAGGTCTGGGGTCCACTCACCAACCAATAATTCACAAAATGGGACAAACACCAAATTGAGACTCTGCATGAAGAATTTTGCTAAAATATCCTCCATGTACAACGTAGAACACCAAATAATGCATGCAGGCAGAATTAGGCCGATACCCGCCAATTCTCAAAATTCTACAACCACCTAAAAGGAAGCGATTCCCAAAACCGTCCATAACAAAGCCATCACCTACAGAAAGATGAATCTGGAGAAGAGTCTCCTAAGCAAGCTGGTCCTGGGACTCTGTTCACAAACACAAACAGACCCCACAGAGCCTCAGGACAGCAACACATTTAGACTAAACAAAATCATGAGAAAACAAAAGGATAATTACTTGACACATTGGAAAGAATTTTAAAAAAAACAGAGTATACCTGACCATTGTGACTGACCCAAACTTAAGGAAAGCTTTGACTATGTACAGACTCAGTGAGCATAGCCTTGCTATTGAGAAAGGTTGCCGTAGGCAGACCTGGCACTCAAGAGAAGACAGGCTATGTGCACACTGCCCACAAAATGAGGTGGAAACTGAGCTGCACTTCCTAACCTCCTGCCAAATGTATGACCATATTAGAGGCACATATTTCCCTCAGATTACACAGAGCCACAAAGAATTTGAAAACAAACCCAGTTTTGATAAACTCTCATATCTACTGGGTGAAATACCACAGTGTGCCATCATAGCAGCAAGATTTGTGACCTGTTGCCATAAGAAAAGGGAAACCAGTGAAGAACAAACACCATTTTTAATACAACCCGTATTTATATTTATTTATTTTCCCTTCGTTACAACACTGTATAGAGACATAATATGACATTTGAAATGTCTTTATTCTTTTGGAACTGTGTAATGTTTACTGTTAATTGTTATTACTTATTTCACTTTTGCTCATTATCTTCTTCAGGTATTCCCAAACTGGGATACGTGATGCCGTCAGGGGTACGCCAAATAAAAATGTAATTCACATTTTTTTATGTAAATATATATAAAAAATAAAAATAAATGTTATTTTTTTTCTCGCCTGAGTATCCTCGTTTCACTGCCAAAAATAAACCATCTAGTGTTCAGCTAAATAACAGCACAATGTCAAATACAGGTAGCCTAGTCAAATAATTAACATCCAATCACATTAACCGTTACTCTCTCACAGGAATTCCACTAACGGTCTGTATGTAGCCAAACATAACTGCTGCTCATGTTGGTATCTGTACTGATGGTGCAAAAGCCATGACAGGGAGACATAGTGGAGTGGTAATGCGTGTGCAAGCAGTTGCTCCCGACGCCACTTGGGTACACTGCAGCATCCACCGAGAGGCTCTTGCTGCCAAGGGAATGCCTGACAGCTTGAAAGACGTTTTGGACACGACAGTGAAAATGGTTAACTTTGTTAAAGCAAGGCCCCTGAACTCTCGCGTGTTTTCTGCACTATGCAATGATATGGGCAGCGACCATGTAACGCTTTTACAACATACAGAAGTGTGCTGGTTATCAAGGGGCAAAGTATTGACACGTTTTTTTAAATTGAGAGACAAGCTTAAAGTTTTCTTTACTGACCATAATTTTCACTTGTCTGACCGCTTGCATGATGACGAGTTTCTCACATGTCTGGCCTATCTGGGTGATGTTTTTTCTCACCTGAATGATCTGAATCTAGATTTACATGGACTCTCCGCAACTATAATCAATATGCGGGACAAAATTGAGGCTGTGATTAAGAAGTTGGAGCTCTTCTCTGTCTGCATTAACAAGGACAACACACAGGTCTTTCCATCATTGTATGATTGTTTGTGTGCAAATGAACTCAAGCTTACGGACAATGTCAAATGTGATATAGCGAAGCACCTGAGTTAGTTAGGTGCGCAATTACACAGGTGCTTTCCCAAAACGGATGACACAAACAACTGGATTCGTTATCCCTTTCATGCCCTGCCTCCAGTCCAGTTACCAATATCTGAACAAGAGCCTCATCGAAATTGCAACAAGCGTTTCTGTGAAAATTGAATTTAATCAGAAGCCACTGCCAGATTTCTGGATTGGGCTGCTCTCAGAGTATCCTGCCTTGGCAAATCAAGCTGTTAAGACACTGATGCCCTTTGCAACCACGTACCTATGTGAGAGTTGATTCTCGGCCCTCACTACCATGAAAACTAAATACAGGCACAGACTGTGTGTGGAAAATGATTTAAGACTGAGACTCTCTCCAATACAACCCAACATTGCAGAGTTATGTGCATCCTTTCAAACACACTCTTCTCATTAACCTGTGGTGAGCTATTCACAATTTTCAATGAAAAAATATGTTTTTATATGTAAGATGGTTAAATAAAGAGCAAAATTATTGATTATTGTTATATTATTATTTGTGCCCTGGTCCTATCAGAGCTCTTTGTCACTTCCCACGAGCCGGGTTGTGAGAACAACTCTCATTCTTATGATTAATAAATGTATTGTATAGTGTGTGTGTGTGTGTGTGTGTGTGTGTGTGTGTGTGTGTGTGTGTGGCAGGCTTACAATGATGGCAAAAAACAACATTTGAGAGTGCGCTGACCCTGGTGATAGAGGGGGTACAGCTGGAGGTTGAATGTTTGAAGGGGTACGGGACTATAAAAAGTTTGGGAACCACTGATCTACTTCACTTGCTTTGGCAATGTAAAGATATGTTTCCCATGCAAATTAAGCCCTTAAAATGGGATTGAAATTAAAGAGAGAGAGAGCGGGAGAGGGGGAGAGAGAGAATGAGAGAGAGAGAGAGAGAGAGAGAGAGAGGCCTCAATACAAAGTTCCTGAGCGACCGTAAAGTTGAGTTAAATTCAAGTTTTGTAAACAGTGTCTTCCAGAATTACTGTTTCTTCTCTTAAAGGTACCTATACTCCCATTCAGCAAATACACTGTTATTGCCTCTAAACTGAACTACTTCACTGATTAATTTAACATTATAGACTGTGTTAAAGGTAGAGCCGTTAATGACTTCATCTATTTTAACGGCAGTGTGGCGGCGGTGTTCTGTCTCGGACCCGCTAGGTCCGGGAGGTATTTTCAGCGAGCATTACGCCAGCACCTAATTAGAACTGTCCCTTTAATTAATGAGACTTATCTCACAGCCCAGGAGGGGTGGGGGAACAGAGGGAGAGAGAGAGAAAAGGAGGGAGAGAGAGGAGGGCACATGAGACAGAGAAGGTGAGAAAAAAGGAGGGATAACCAGAGAAAAAGAGAGAAAGTAAGAAAAACTGAAAACTTATCAGCTGTTTGTTTTTAACCTCTCACTATCTCTTTCTCTCTCCATCTCCCCCCCCCACCCTCCAGGCTGTGACCCTATCCCAGTGGAGTACCTGCGTTGGGGGGACCCAGAGCCCATTGCTGCTGTGGCATTTGCTTGTTTGGGACTCTGTGCCACATTCTTCGTCACCTCCGTCTTCATCAGGTAACAACTTATGGATTTTAACATAATAAATGTGAAAGTCAATGTCATATTCAAGCCTTTGTTTGGGAAAATATGCACGGAGTACAACCCAGGGGATAACACGTTAAAGGGATTCCACTTGTTTTCCAACATGGTTTGGCACTGGGATTGTTTTCAACATGTCATTTCAACTGTAAGTTAGTATATTTGTTACAAGGTTATACAACAAACTGTGTGGGTGTAGGTTCCGGGACACTCCAGTGGTGAAGTCGTCTAGTCGAGAGCTGTGTTACATCATCCTGGCTGGGATCTGTCTGGGCTATCTGTGTACCTTCAGTCTCATCGCCAAGCCCCACGCTGCACACTGCTACCTACAGAGACTGGGCATAGGCCTGTCCCCTGCCATGAGCTACTCTGCCCTGGTCACCAAGGTACATCATCAAGTCACTCTTTACCTTGATTCTTTCACCTACCATGTCCTTGTACATCTAGACATATGGATCTCACTAACAGACTGTGTTTGAAGTCATTATTACAGATTTCCCCTTCTCTCCCGGTATGAAGTCTATTCATTCATTCATTCATTCATTCATTCATTCATTCATTCATTCATTCATTCATTCATTCTCTCTGACATGTTTGTTGTTGCAGACTAACCGTATAGCCCGTATCCTGGTTGTGTTGTTGTTGCAGACTAACCGTATAGCCTGTATCCTGGCTGTGTTGTTGTTGCAGACTAACCGTATAGCCCGTATCCTGGCTGTGTTGTTGTTGCAGACTAACCGTATAGCCCGTATCCTGGCTGTGTTGTTGTTGCAGACTAACCGTATAGCCCGTATCCTGGCTGTGTTGTTGTTGCAGACTAACCGTATAGCCCGTATCCTGGCTGTGTTGTTGTTGCAGACTAACCGTATAGCCCGTATCCTGGCTGTGTTGTTGTTGCAGACTAACCGTATAGCCCGTATCCTGGCTGTGTTGTTGTTGCAGACTAACCGTATAGCCCGTATCCTGGCTGTGTTGTTGTTGCAGACTAACCGTATAGCCCGTATCCTGGCTGTGTTGTTGTTGCAGACTAACCGTATAGCCCGTATCCTGGCTGTGTTGTTGTTGCAGACTAACCGTATAGCCCGTATCCTGGCTGGCAGTAAGAAGAAGATCTGTACTAGGAAGCCCAGGTTCATGTCTGCATGCGCCCAGCTCGTTATCGCCTCGCTACTCATCCTGCTGCAGCTGGGCATCATAGTGGCTCTCTTCCTCATGGAGCCCCCACAGGTAGGCTGTGCCCACTGTGTGTGTGTGTGTCAGCGGAGGGTGACAGGGAATTGTCAGCCTAAGGGTCTGAGACTGCCTCTTAAAGAATTAAGTGAATGATACATTTACTTGCTGAACTGGCTGAAGTGAAAACCTGGTGCCAACATAGTCTCAACCTATACAGTTGTCCAAACCCACTTTCTTTTTTTTTAAAGATTTTTTTTATTATTATTATATTTTTTATGCCCTTTTTCTCCCCCAATTTCGTGTTATCCATTTGGTAGTTATAGTCTTGTCTCATCGCTGCAACTCCCGTACGGACTCAGGAGAGGCGAAGGTCGAGAGCCATGCGTCCTCCGAAACACGACCCTGCCAAGCCTCACTGCTTCTTGACACACTGCTCTCTTTAACTCGGATCCAGCCGCACCAATGTGTCGGAGGAAACACTGTATAGCTGGCGACCGAAGCCAGCGTGCATGCGCCCGGGCCCGCCACAAGGAGTGGCTAGAGCGCGATTGGACAAGGACATCCCGGCTGGCCAAATCCTCCCGTAACCCGGACAACGCTGGGCCAATTGTGCACCGCTTCATGGGTCTCCCGGTTGCAGTCGGTTGCGACACAGCTTGGGATTGAACCCGGGTCTGTAGTGACGCAGTGCAGTGCCTTAGACCGCTGCCCCACTCGGGAGGCCCCCAAACCCACTTTCTGACTGTATACATACTGTACAGCAGCTACACTGAGTGGACAAAACATTAAGAACACCCCCTTTTCCCCTCAGAACAGCCTCAATTCGTCGGAGAATAGACTCTTCAAGGTGTCTAACACGTTCCACAGGGATGCTGGTCCATGTTGACTCCAATGCTTCCCACAGCTGTGTCAAGTTGGCTGGATGTCATTTGGGTGGTGGACCATTCTTGATACACACAGGAAACTGTTGAGTGTGAAAAACCCAGCAGCGTTGCAGTTCTTGACACAAACCAGTGTGCCTGGCACCTACTACTACTATACCCCTTTCAAAGGCACTTCAATATTTTGTCTTGCCCATTCACTCTCTGAATGGCACATATCCACAATCCATGTCTCAATTGTCTCAAGGCTTAAAAATGATTCTGTAACCTGTGTCCTCCCCTTCATCTACACTGATTGAAGTGGATTTACTAAGTGACATCAATAAGGAATGAATCATAGCTTTTACCTGGATTCACCTGGTCAGTCTATGTCATGGAAAGTGTTCAAAGCAAATCAAATCAAATTGTATTGATCACATACACATGGTTAGCAGGTGTTATTGCGAGTGTAGCGAAATGCTTGTGCTTCTAGTTCCGACAGTGCAGTAATATCTAACAAGTAATCTAACAATTCCACAACAACTACCAAATACACACAAATCTAAAGGGATGGAATAAGAATGTGTACATATAACCATATTGATGAGCGATGACCGAGCGGCATAGGCAAGATGCAATAGATGTTCCTAATGTTTAGTCCGCTCCATGTATGTACATGCTGATACAGATGGCTCTACTACCTGCAGGTGATCCACGATTACCCCAGCATCCGGCAGGTCAACCGCATCTGTTACACCACCAACCTGGGCGTGGTGGCGCCGCTGGGCTACAACGGCCTGCTGATCCTGAGCTGCACCTTCTACGCCTTCAAGACGCGTAACGTCCCAGCCAACTTCAACGAGGCCAAGTACATCGCCTTCACCATGTACACCACCTGTATCATCTGGCTGGCCTTTGTTCCCATCTACTTCGGTTCCAACTACAAGATCATCACCATGTGCTTCAGCGTCAGCCTCAGTGCCACTGTGGCTCTCTGCTGCCTGTTCGTACCCAAGGTAAGACACACAGGACACTGGAGATAGAAAACAACTTCAGCTTTAAGCAAAACGGAATCAGGTGCTCGACTGAGGGACTTGAAAAGGAATGTTTATTTGGAATATTGTGTTTGGTTATAAGGGGCTTGTGAAGGGTTATAACAAGTGGTATTTAGTGCTTATGAAGGGTTATGAAGCTCTTCTGTCTGTCTCGTTCTCTCCAGGTGTATATCATCCTGGCCAAGCCAGAGCGTAACGTGCGCAGTGCTTTCACTACGAGCACGGTAGTACGCATGCATGTGGGTGATGGGAAGTCCTCCTCGGCCGCCAGCCGCTCCTCCAGCCTGGTCAATCTCTGGAGGCGACGCTGCTCCACTGGAGAGACACTCAGGTGTGTGTAGAGATTGGAATACAGAGAGATGCTGTAGAGCCTGTCTGGGGTCACACAGGAGCTAGTGTTTAGCTGAGGAGGGTACAGAGATCAGTGCTGGGTCACTGTCCCTAACTGAATCTCATTTGAGGGCTCTTTCAGTAACAACCTTTTAGTGCAGAGCCATTTCAATAAGGGCCATCTGAGTCAATAATTCCTCAGCAGCTATGTGTCTGTCTCTCTGTCTGACCTGAGTCCGACCCACACACCTGATTATGCAGATGCCACTTCCAGGAAAATGAGAGAGGGGGGAGAGAGAGAGAAGGGGTAGAGAGAGAGAAGGGAGAGAGAGAGAGGGGAGAGAGAGAAAGGGGAGAGAGAGGGGAGAGAGAGAAAGGGGGGGGAGAGAGGGGAGAGAGAGAGAGGGGAGAGGGAGGAGACAAGGGGAGAGAACGAGCGGGGGATGAGAGGAAAAAAAAAAGGGGGGAGGAGAGAGAGAGAGAAAGGGGGGGG
>NW_021823486.1:20000-40068 GCF_901001165.1 Salmo trutta | reverse complement strand
CCTTCACAGAGAAGAGTGGGTCCGAGGTGTAGCTTCATTCAGACGGAGACAGACAGACAGGAGGAGATGCTGCTGTGTTTGACTGCCGGCTGGACAGCAACCCTCTGACCGACTTCATCTCCCTCTAGCATAGCATAGCCTGAGACAACATGCCACCTAAGAAAGGAGCGGCAGCCAAGAAAGGAGGAGGGAAGGAGGACAAAAAAGGAGGAGGGAAGGAGGACAAGAAAGGGGGGAAGAAAGAGGAGCCGGCTAAAGATAAAGCAAGGATGATGGGAAAAAAGGTAAAGGAAAGAAGTCGGAGGAGGAGGAGGAGGAGGTGGAGGTGCCAAGCGAGGAAAGGAGAGGATGAACAGTGAGGAAGAGCAGAAAGCTCCACCGCCACAGAAAGGGAAGGGGAAGGTCGCTCTGAAGGGAGCCTCTAAAGCCGTAGCCATGAAAGCTATGGTCAAGCCGCCCCCCAAACGAGGCCAGCCCCCGCCCCCCGAGGACGACGAGGAGGAGGAAGAGGAGGCGAGGAAGCCGCAGATGAAGAAGATGGGAGGGTTGAACCTGAAGAAGATGCACTCATGTGGAACATCAAGGGAACCAAGGCCATGATGGGTTTCGCTGCCGAGGGACATAAAAAGACATGTGGCCGCCCAGACAAGTCCAGAAGAAACAGGAAGCCAAGTCTCACCTGAAGGCTCTGAGCGGTCTGACAGGTAAGGCCTCGCCTTTCTCTGCCTCCACACCTAAAGAATCCCCCGCCGCCCGCCGGACGGTGAAGACCCAGCCCAAGAGGAACATTGAAGAGCACGTCTCGTCTGTTTCCTCAGGATGTCAGGACATATAGAAGACCAGCATCCCCCCAACACCAAGCAGATCCTATCAACCACTAAGTTTTTCGCTGGCTTCGGAAATCCAAATTCTCCTCCTCCAGAGAAAGACAAGCCAGCGCGCTGCCCACACTTCCAAGTTCTCCATGTTCACCCAGGAAGAGGAGACGCCCAAGGAGCCTCCTGTAAGAAGGGTTTGCTGCTGTCATACCTGGGGGCCCGCGGCCCCGCCAGCCTCAGAGCAGGCTAAAGGACTGGGGTGGAAGTTTAAAGGCATGTTTGTCAAGAAGAAGGACGAGGGGTTTTGAGTCTGGAGTTTAAGAGTAAAGGCTGGATGCTGGGGAGGATAGCGGAGCTACTAACTGGCTGACCGGGAGATTCCTGTCCTCTAAGGGCCAGGGGCGACTAAAGGCAAGTAAGAGCTTCGTTCGCCACGCGTGCCCCCCGTGCCAGGCTGAGGGGGAGCTACTACAAACGAGGACTATGAGGATGACGAGGAAGAGTAGGAAGAATTCAGCTATGACGAAGATGAGTACGACCAGTGGTCCGGAGGTCGGTACGGACGACCTGTAACCTACGCCTCCTACGACCCTTACGGAGAGGTCACGGAATACTACGAGGACAAGGTACGGTTACTATGACGACAAGGGTGCAACTACTACGACTACGACAGCGAGGACGACTATGAGTACCGTGACGGACGATGCGGAATACTACGACCCGTACAGTTACTACAGTGACGGTTTGACTACCTCGACCGCAGGCAGGGGCTGACGACGGAGGAGTATTGTTACTACGGCGACGATGGTCTGGAGTACTGCTACGGCGATGACGGACTGCTGTATCCGACGGAGACGGGGGAATACGGTCACTACTACTACGATAACGGATACTACGACGCTAATGAGATGTTGGATTACCGTGACGACCAGTCGTGGTATTACAACCCGCAGTACCTGGATTATGGGATGTCTGAGCATTATGGGATGTTGCAGGGTTACGGTGGTTTCTATCTGCCAGACCAGTCCGTCCTGTACCACACAGACCCTGCTGCTGGGATGATGGGCTATGCTGCTATTGATCAGTTCAACCCCTATCCCCCTTACCCGCTCCACCAAACCTACCCTCAGCCCTACCCTTTCCCCATGGAAACTGTTCTGGAGTCAGTGCAGCCGGGGGTTGTGTACGGGGCTGAGCAGCTGTCCTACCCAGCAGCTGTCCCAGGATCAGACCAGTTCCGGCTGCCGCGGCCGCAGGTCATGCTGTTCGGCAAGGAGAGATTAGAGGTCGGCCACGTCCCCATCCTCCTCCTCTTCTCACCTGGACCTCAAAAGACCTGGATGTTATGTCAGAGATCCAGTACGAAGCCGCTCCCCCTCCCCCAGTACACCCCCACATCTCACCCCCGGCGCTCCCTCCCCTACCCCCACAGCCAAGCTCATCCAGCAGGGCCCACGGCCGCACCCCTCTCTCTGCCTCCCCCAGCCGGATCTCCTCACCCCTCATGCCTCCCCCCTCTATCACCACTCTCCCATACCTCTAGAGCCCGTGTTCCAGCAATACATCCCACAGATGGGAGAGATCTCAGGGATGGGACCCTATCCACCAATGGCTTCACCTTATCCATCGATGACTCCACAGATGGGAGAGATCTCAGGGATGGGACCCTATCCACCAATGGGCTTCACCTTATCCATCGATGACTCCACAGATGGCCACCCCATATTCCCCCATTGTTTCCCCAATGCCAGTGCGTCGTCTCGGCCCCCACCCGTCTCCTCAGCTCTCTCTAAGGCCTGGTTCTCCAGGTATGGGGCGCGTCCCTCGTCCCCTCGTCCCATGGGACCCCCACCTCTCCCCTCATCTCTCTAGGAGGGGGATTCCTCCCCCCTCATCTGCCCCACTCTCCGCTAGCCAGGAGGCGCACCTCCCCCCCATCCTCGCCCCTCCCCATCCAGACGAGGGCCCTCCCTCAGGGCTTCAGAGTCAGCCGTCCAGGAGGAGGAGACTCCTCTCTCACCCCCCTCCCCCCTGCTCCCCCTGGCCAGTCCCCCTTCCTCCCCCCGAGGATCCCTGAGGAAAAGGAGCCCTCCTCATTCTCCCAGGCCCCCCCTCCCCTCCTCTCTCCAGAGCTCGTCTGATTGGAGGAAGGAAGCAACAAAGCACCTTGTCTCGCCCCTCCTCCTCCCCCTCCTCCCCCCCTCTCAGAAGGAACCCCCCCCCTCGGGGAGTACAGACCCCAGTCTCCATCATTCCGTCCTGCCTCCCCCTCCCCTAACCTCTCTTCCCCGCGCCGACTCTCCTCTCCCACCCCCTCCTGTATATCCAGACGCCCCCTCCCTTCCCGCACCTCCACACGGCACCTCAGAGGGGGTCGTGGCCAGGTGCCCATGGGGGCTGTGAAGCCCTCGCCAGGTAACCCCTACCTGCAGAGACGCAGTCGGCACGGCACCCCTCTCACCCAGAACGTGGCTCCCTTCAGGTCGTCGGTTCACAGCGTCCCCGAGGGCCAACCCCCACCAGCAGGACAGCTGCAGGGCCCCGGCCCCCCCAGGCCGGGAGGGGTCAGGGAGTCGCAGCGGACCCCCCAGGGAGGTTTCCATCGCCCCGTAGGGAGGGGCCACCCTCTCGTCCGCATGCCCAGGAACCCTCCTCCTGGCAGGCAGTCGTTCAGAGGCCGTCCTCTCTCCCCCCAGCCCTCTATAAAGCAACAGGGTGGTCCTCTCTCTCCACAGCACTCTGTTAGACGCCCTTCCTCCCCCTACCACCCACAACACAAGCAACCTTCTTCCCCTCTGCCGCCCCGTGCCCCATCTCCCTTCCGCCACTTCTCCCCAGCCTCCTTCAGATCCCCCCACAACCCCAGTCTTCCCCATCACTCCCAGGTCGTGACCCAGTACAACCACACGATGGAGCCAGGAGCCTCTCCCTTACTGACCAACGCTGACCTTAGAGGGGCAAACTACACCTCCCCTCAGCAGCGGCCCACCTCCCCCCATCCCTCCCTCCATTACGATCCTCGTTCCTCCCCTCTCCAGAACTCTTACCCGCGTAACACGTCCTACAGTTCGCCTGTGCGGAGAGGCCCCTCTCCTTCGCTTGGCGGCCAGCTGATGACGTCATATGATGGACGGGTTAGCCAGGGTTCCCTCCCCCAGCCGTCTAACGCCTCCTACTCCTCCCCGCTGGCCTCCTCTCCTCTCCAGAGGAATGCCTCCCTCTACACCCCTGTCCTCTCCCCTTATCAGACCCAGTCCTCCTCACCTCGTCTCTCCGGCACCACGCTCAGCCCTCGGCTCCGCAACGCTTCCTACGCCTCCCCCGCTCTTCACAGACCTCCTCCTCCCTCCTTCTCCCCAACGCTGTCAGCATTCCGCCGACCCGACGGTTCCATGATGACGTCGCGGGGTTCCGAGGGGAACGAGAGGAGTGGAGGTTCTCCTGGTTCCGTCTCTCTGATGTCTAATGCTCTGCAGAACACCAGCATGAGACAAGCTACCTACCGCCTACCAGACGGTTCTCTGGTCACCAGGACTGAACCCGATCCTCAACCGTCCTCCTTCTCTCCGAACCTCTCTTCCGCTCTCCTAAACCCCAACATGCAACAGCCTACGTATAAATTACCAGACGGGACGCTAGTAACCCAGAACGAGCCTCAACCGATTCCCTCTACCTCCTTCTCTCCAAATCTCTCCTCAGCTCTTCTCAACCCAAACCTCCGTCAGGCTACGTACAGATTACCGGATGGAACTCTAGTAACCAGGACTGAACAAACTCCTCAGCCGTCCTCTCCGATGCTTTCCTCTGCCCTCCTCAACCAAAATCTTACCAAGGCTACGTACCGTTTACCCGACGGAACTCTAGTAACCAGGAACGAGCCTCAGCAACCTTCTCCTAACCTCTCCTCTGCCCTCCTCAACCAAAATCTTACCAAGGCTACGTACCGTTTACCCGACGGAACTCTAGTAACCAGGAACGAGCCTCAGCAACCTTCTTCTCCTAACCTCTCCTCTGCCCTCCTCAACCAAAATCTTACCAAGGCTACGTACCGTTTACCCGACGGAACTCTAGTAACCAGGAACGAGCCTCAGCAACCTTCTTCTCCTAACCTCTCCTCTGCCCTCCTCAACCAAAATCTTACCAAGGCTACGTACCGTTTACCCGACGGAACTCTAGTAACCAGGAACGAGCCTCAGCAACCTTCTTCTCCTAACCTCTCCTCTGCCCTCCTCAACCAAAATCTTACCAAGGCTACGTACCGTTTACCCGACGGAACTCTAGTAACCAGGAACGAGCCTCAGCAACCTTCTTCTCCTAACCTCTCCTCTGCCCTCCTCAACCAAAATCTTACCAAGGCTACGTACCGTTTACCCGACGGAACTCTAGTAACCAGGAACGAGCCTCAGCAACCTTCTTCTCCTAACCTCTCCTCAGCTCTTCTCAACCCAAACCTCCGTCAGGCTACGTACAGATTACCCGACGGAACTCTAGTAACCAGGAACGAGCCTCAGCAACCTTCTTCTCCTAACCTCTCCTCTGCTCTCCTCAACCCTAACGTCCGTGGAGCCTCCTACAGGGGGGGGTCTCTGGCCCCCCCTAGCCCCTCCCCCAACCTGTCCTCTGCTCTCCAGAACCAAAACCTGCGTTCAGCTACGTACAGACTACCTGACGGGACCTTAGTGACCCGGACGCAGCCCAGCACCCCTCAGCTCTCCAACGCTCTCCAGAACCAGAACCTGCGTTCAGCTACGTACAGACTTCCTGACGGGAGCCTGATGACGAGACCTGTTCCCGCCACCCCCCAGCTTGGCAATGCCCTACAGAACCAGAACCTCCGTGGGGCTTCCTACCGCCTGCCCTCCTCGCTGGAGGATCCTGGAGGGGGGCGATACGCCGTGGTCATGCCCCAGGTGCAGGGCTCTGGGCTGGGGAAAGGGGCAGGGCATCACTGGGCTCAAGGCCCAGGGCCTGGGGCTGGGATGGGGACACAGCCCGGGGGTCCAAGGGAGCAGGTGGATGTGTGGGGGTCAGAGACAGTGCTGCCCCACCCCACCGTCCAGAACCTCACCAAGTGGTCCATGTACCGGGATGAGGAGCTACTGGACCCACCGGGGCCCCTCCACCATGGACAGAGAGAGATGGAAGACCTGGAGCCGGACTGGGCTCCTAACAGGGAAGGGGAACCCACTGGGCCCTGGTATGATAAGGTAATACTGGTTTAACTATAGAACCCACTGGGCCCTGGTATGATAAGGTAATACTGGTTTAACTATAGAACCCACTGGGCCCTGGTATGATAAGGTAATACTGGTTTAACTATAGAACCCACTGGGCCCTGGTATGATAAGGTAATACTGGTTTAACTATAGAACCCACTGGGCCCTGGTATGATAAGGTAATACTGGTTTAACTATAGAACCCACTGGGCCCTGGTATGATAAGGTAATACTGGTTTAACTATAGAACCCACTGGGCCCTGGTATGATAAGGTAGCCTACTGTAATACTAATACTGAAAATACTTTTAATACAGCTTCTACTGGTATGATATGGTAATATAGTAAGCTACTACTGTAATGATAAGGTAATACAGTAGGCCACTACTGGTAAGATATGGTAATACAGTAAGCCACTACTGTTATGATAAGATAATACAGTAAGCCACTACTGGTAAGATATGGTAATACAGTAAGCCACTACTGGTACAATAAGGTAATACAGTAAGCCACTACTGGTAAGATATGGTAATACAGTAAGCCACTACTGGTACGATAAGGTAATACAGTAAGCCACTACTGTAATGATAAGGTAATACAGTAAGCCACTACTGGTACAATAAGGTAATACAGTAAGCCACTACTGGTAAGATAAGGTAATACAGTAAGCCACTACTGTAATGATAAGGTAATACAGTAAGCCACTACTGGTAAGATATGGTAATACAGTAAGCCACTACTGTTATGATAAGGTAATACAGTAAGCCACTACTGGTAAGATATGGTAATACAGTAAGCCACTACTGGTACAATAAGGTAATACAGTAAGCCACTACTGGTAAGATATGGTAATACAGTAAGCCACTACTGGTACGATAAGGTAATACAGTAAGCCACTACTGTAATGATAAGGTAATACAGTAAGCCACTACTGGTACAATAAGGTAATACAGTAAGCCACTACTGGTAAGATATGGTAATACAGTAGGCTACTACTAGTACAATAAGGTAATACTGTTACTACTGGTAATACTGGCAATACTGTTATAAGGTAATTCAGTAAACCACTACTGGTATGATAAGGTAATACAGTTAATACTGGCACTGATGGTATGATAAGGTAATACTGTTACTGCTGGTAATACTGGCAATACTGTTATAAGGTAATACAGTAGGCCACTGCTGGTATGATAAGGTAATACAGTAAGCTACTACTGGTATGATAAGGTAACACAGTTCATACTGATACTGCTGGTACGATGAGGTCATACAACAGGCTGCTACTGTTATGATAAGGTAATACTGGTACGATGAGGTCATACAGCAGGCTGCTACTGTTATGATAAGGTAATACTGGTACTACTGGTACGATGAGGTCATAAAGCAGGCTACTACTGTTATGATAAGGTAATACTGGTACTACTGGTATGATGAGGTCATACAGCAGACTATGACTGTTATGATAAGGTAATACTGGTACTACTGGTACGATGAGGTCATACAGCAGGCTGCTACTGTTATGATAAGGTAATACTGGTACTACTGGTACGATGAGGTCATACAGCAGGCTGCTACTGTTATGATAAGGTAATACTGGTACTACTGGTACAATGAGGTCATACAGCAGGCTGCTACTGTTATGATAAGGTAATACTGGTACGATGAGGTCATACAGCAGGCTGCTACTGTTATGATAAGGTAATACTGGTACTACTGGTACGATGAGGTCATACAGCAGGCTGCTACTGTTATGATAAGGTAATACTGGTACTACTGGTACGATGAGGTCATACAGCAGGCTGCTACTGTTATGATAAGGTAATACTGGTACTACTGGTACAATGAGGTCATACAGCAGGCTGCTACTGTTATGATAAGGTAATACTGGTACTACTGGTACGGTGAGGTCATACAGCAGGCTGCTACTGTTATGATAAGGTAATACTGGTACTACTGGTACAATGAGGTCATACAGCAGGCTGCTACTGTTATGATAAGGTAATACTGGTACTACTGGTACGGTGAGGTCATACAGCAGGCTGCTACTGTTATGATAAGGTAATACTGGTACTACTGGTACGGTGAGGTCATACAGCAGGCTGCTACTGTTATGATAAGGTAATACTAGTACTACTGGTACGATGAGGTCATACAGCAGGCTGCTACTGTTATGATACGGTAATACTGGTACTACTGGTACGATGAGGTCATACAGCAGGCTGCTACTGTTATGATAAGGTAATACTGGTACGATGAGGTCATACAGCAGGCTGCTACTGTTATGATACGGTAATACTGGTACTACTGGTACGATGAGGTCATACAGCAGACTGGAGTAATAAGATCACATATTTTGGTTCTAGTCAGGATTCTAGCAGCCGTATTTAGCACTAACTGAAGTTTGTTTAGTGCTTTATCCGGGTAGCCAGAAAGTAGAGCATTGCAGTAGTCCAACCTAGAAGTGACAAAAGCATGGATTAATTTTTCTGCATCATTTTTGGACAGAACGTTTCTGATTTTTGCAATGTTACGTAGATGGTCAAAAGCTGTCCTTGAAACAGTCTTGATATGTTCTTCAAAAGAGAGATCAGGGGCCAGAGTAACGATAAGGTAATACCGGCAATACTGGTTAAACAAGGTAATACTGGTTTGACAAGTAAAACTGGTTCGACAAGTAATACTGGTTCGAGAAGGTAATACTGGTACGATAAGGTAATACTGGTACGATAAGGCAATACTGGTACGATAAGGCAATACTGGTACGATAAGGTAATACTGGTACGATAAGGTAATACTGGTATGATAAGGCAATACCGATATGGCAAGGCAATACGGGCATGATAAGGTAATACCGGCAATACCGGCACGATAAGGTAATACCGGTACGATAAGGTAATACCGGTAATACTGGTACGATAAGGTAATACCGGTACGATAGGGTAATACCGGTACGATAAGGTAATACCGGCACGATAGGGTAATACCGGTACGATAAGGTAATACCGGTAACACTGGTACGATAAGGTAATACTGGCACGATAAGGTAATACCGGTACGATAAGGCAATAACGGTACGATAAGGTAATACCGGCACGATAAGGCAATAACGGTACGATAAGGCAATACCGGTACGATAAGGTAATACCGGGATGATAAGGCAACACCGATACGATAAGGTAATACTGGTACGATAAGGTAATACTGGTACGATAAGGCAATACTGGTACGATAAGGCAATAGTGGTACGATAAGGTAATACTGGTACGATAAGGTAATACTGGTACGATAAGGCAATACCGATATGGCAAGGCAATACGGGCATGATAAGGTAATACCGGCAATACCGGCACGATAAGGTAATACCGGTACAATAAGGTAATACCGGTAACACAGGTACGATAAGGTAATACCGGTACGATAGGGTAATACCGGTACGATAAGGTAATACCGGCACGATAGGGTAATACCGGTAATACTGGTACGATAAGGTAATACTGGCACGATAAGGTAATACCGGTACGATAAGGTAATACCGGCACGATAGGGTAATACCGGTAATACTGGTACGATAAGGTAATACTGGCACGATAAGGTAATACCGGTACGATAAGGCAATAATGGTACGATAAGGTAATACCGGTACGATAAGGTAATACCGGTACGATAGGGTAATACCGGTAATACTGGTACGATAAGGTAATACTGGCACGATAAGGCAATACCGGTACGATAAGGCAATACCGGTACGATAAGGTAATACCGGGATGATAAGGCAACACCGATACGATAATACTGGTACGATAAGGTAACAACGGTACGATAAGGCAATACCGGTACGATAAGGTAATACCGGGATGACAAGGTAATACCGGTACGATAAGGTAATACCGGTATGATAAGGTAATACCGGTACGATAAGGTAATACCGGTACGATAAGGTAATACTGGTACGATAAGGCAATACCGGTACAATAAGGTAATACCGGTACGATAGGGTAATACCGGTACGACAGGGTAATACTGGTACGATAAGGTAACACCGGTACGATAAGGTAATACCGGGATGATAAGGCAATACCGGTACGATAAGGTAATACCGGTACGATAAGGCAATACCGGTACGATAAGGCAATACCGGTACGGTAAGGTAATACCGGTACGATAGGGTAATACCGGTAATACTGGTACGATAAGGTAATACTGGCACGATAAGGTAATACCGGTATGATAAGGTCATACCGGCACGATAAGGTAATACCGGTACGATAAGGTAATACCGGTAATACTGGTACGATAAGGTAATACCGGCACGATAAGGCAATACTGGTGTGATAAGGTAATACCGGTCATACTGATACGATAAGGTAATACCGGCACGATAAAGTAATACCGGTCCGATAAGGTAATACCGGTCCGATAAGGTAATACTGGTACGAGAAGGTAATACCGGTAAGACCGGTACGATAAGGCAACACTGGTACGATAAGGTAATACCGGTACAATAAGGCAATACCGGTACGATAAGGCAATACCGGTACGATAAGGCAATACCGGAACGATAAGGTAATACTGGTAATACTGGTATGATATGGTAATACTGGTACGATAAGGTAATACCGGTATGATAAGGTAATACGGTACGATAAGGTAATACCGGTACGATAAGGTAATACTGGTATGATAAGGTAATACCGGTAATACTGGTACGCTAAGGTAATACCGGTATGATAAGGTAATACCGGTACGATAAGGTAATACCGGCATGATAAGGTAATACCGGTACGATAAGGTAATACCGGTACGATAAGGTAATACTGGTACGATAAGGTAATACCGGTACGATAAGGTAATACTGGTACGATAAGGTAATGCCAGAACGATAAGGTAATACTGGTACGATAAGGTAATACCGGTACGATAAGGTAATACCGGTACGATAAGGTAATACTGGTACGATAAGGTAATACCGGTAATACTGGTACGATAAGGTAATACCGGTACGATAAGGTAATACCGGTACGATAAGGTAATACCGGTACGATAGGGTAATACCGGTACGATAAGGTAATACTGGTACGATAAGGTAATACTGGTACGATAAGGTAATACCGGTAATACTGGTACGATAAGGCAATACCGGTACTATAAGGTAATACCGGTACGATAAGGTAATACTGGTACGATAAGGTAATACCGGTACGATAAGGTAATACCGGTACGATAAGGTAATACCAGTACTATAAGGTAATTCCGGTACGATAAGGTAATACTGGTACGATAAGGTAATACTGGTACGATAAGGTAATACCGGTACGATAAGGTAATACCGGTACGATAAGGTAATACCGGTGTGATAAAGTGGTACTGGAATGCGATGACTTGTGAACGTCGGTAGATGAACTCAGCGGTGTCTGTCTGTGTGTAGATGTTCTCCATCCGCAGCCTGCCCAGCATGGTGTACCGGGAGCAGCGGGAGGAAGATGGAGTAGAGGACATGACACAGCTGCGGTGAGAACACAAACGCAAACACACAACGGAGCCTTATTTTAACGGCTAATGGACGCCGCTATTTCATAGCTGGTCTCTGTGTGCTTCTGTGTCTGTTGTTGTTCCAGGGAGCTGTCTGAAGGAGCTGTGCTGCTCAACCTGAAGAAGAGGTTTGAGAGACAGATCGTCTACGTGAGTTTACTAACAACACACTGGACACTGGACGCCCATTTACCACTGATAACTGTCCCTCTATCCCCTGTACAGACGGATAGGTAGGATCCTGCTGTGTGTGTAATTAGTGGAATGTGCTTGTGTGTGTGTGTGTGTGTGTGTGTGTGTGTGTGTGTGTGTGTGTGTGTGTGTGTGTATCAGAGGTGGAAAAAGTACCCAATTGTCATACTTGAGTAACAGTAAATATACCTAAATAGAAATGACTCAAGTAACAGTGGAAGTCTCCCAGTAAAATACTACTTGAGTAAAAATCTAAAAGTATTTGGTTTTAAATGTACTAAAGTATCAAAAGTAAAGTATAAATTATTTGAAATTCCTTATATGAAGCAAACCAGACAGCACCATATTGTTGATTTATTTATTTATTTACAGATAGCCAGGGGCACACTCCAAAACTTCAGACATCATTTACAAACCAGGCACGTGTGTTTAGTGAGTCCGCCAGATCAGAGGCAGTAGGGATGACCAGGGATGTTCTCTGTTTAGTGAGTCCTCCAGATCAGAGGCAGTAGGGACGACCAGGGATGTTCTCTGTTTAGTGAGTCCTCCAGATCAGAGGCAGTAGGGATGACCAGGGATGTTCTCTGTTTAGTGAGTCCTCCAGATCAGAGGCAGTAGGGATGACCAGGGATCTTCTCTGTTTAGTGAGTCCGCCAGATCAGAGGCAGTAGGGATGACCAGGGATGTTCTCTGTTTAGTGAGTCCACCAGATCAGAGGCAGTAGGGACGACCAGGGATGTTCTCTGTTTAGTGAGTCCTCCAGATCAGAGGCAGTAGGGATGACCAGGGATGTTCTCTGTTTAGTGAGTCCACCAGATCAGAGGCAGTAGGGACGACCAGGAATGTTCTCTGTTTAGTGAGTCCGCCAGATCAGAGGCAGTAGGGATGACCAGGGATGTTCTCTGTTTAGTGAGTCCTCCAGATCAGAGGCAGTAGAGGTGACCAGGGATGTTCTCTGTTTAGTGAGTCCTCCAGATCAGAGGCAGTAGGGATGACCAGGGATGTTCTCTGTTTAGTGAGTCCTCCAGATCAGAGGCAGTAGAGATGACCAGGGATGTTCTCTGTTTAGTGAGTCCTCCAGATCAGAGGCAGTAGGGACGACCAGGGATGTTCTCTGTTTAGTGAGTCCTCCAGATCAGAGGCAGTAGGGATGACCAGGGATGTTCTCTGTTTAGTGAGTCCTCCAGATCAGAGGCAGTAGGGAGGACCAGGGATGTTCTCTGTTTAGTGAGTCCTCCAGATCAGAGGCAGTAGGGATGACCAGGGATGTTCTCTGTTTAGTGAGTCCACCAGATCAGAGGCAGTAGGGAGGACCAGGGATGTTCTCTGTTTAGTGAGTCCTCCAGATCAGAGGCAGTAGAGGTGACCAGGGATGGTCTCTGTTTAGTGAGTCCTCCAGATCAGAGGCAGTAGGGAAGACCAGGAATGTTCTCTGTGAAGTGAGTCCTCCAGATCAGAGGCAGTAGGGATGACCAGGGATGTTCTCTGTTTAGTGAGTCCTCCAGATCAGAGGCAGTAGGGATGTTCAACATGTATCTCTCTGTCGCCTCTAGACATATATATGTAGTATCCTGGTCCTCTAGACATATATATGTAGTATCCTGGTCTCAGTGAATCCTCTAGACATATATAGGTAGTATCCTGGTCCTATAGACATATATAGGTAGTATCCTGGTCCTCTAGACATATATATGTAGTATCCTGGTCCTATAGACATGTATAGGTAGTATCCTGGTCCTCTAGACATATATAGGTAGTATCCTGGTCCTCTAGACATATATATAGGTAGTATCCTGGTCCTCTAGACATATATAGGTAGTATCCTGGTCTCAGTGATGTTCAACATGCATCTCTCTGTCGTCTCTAGACATATATAGGCAGTATCCTGGTCTCAGTGATGTTCAACATGCATCTCTCTGTCGTCTCTAGACATATATAGGCAGTATCCTGGTCTCAGTGAATCCCTACAGGATGTTCAACATGTATGGAACGGACATGGTGTTGAAGCACAAGGGATCCGCTCTGGGAGAGAACCCTCCGTAAGAACACTTCCTGTTCCTGTGTTGTTGTGATGTGTGTCTGTTTGTTAGAAGTGTATTATGTGTGTGTGTGTGTGTGTGTTTTGTGTCTGTGTGTGCATGTATTAATGCAATGTGGCGTGTGTGTTATTGGTGTATTGTGTGTGTTATTGGTGTATTGTGTGTGTGTTATTGGTGTATTGTGTGTTATTGGTGTATTATTGGTGTATTGTGTGTATTACTGGTGTATTGGTGTATTATTGGTGTATTGTGTGTATTATTGGTGTATAATCTGTGGTAATGGTGTATTGTGTGTATTATTGGTGTATTGTCTGTGTTATTGGTGTATTATTGGTGTATTGTGTGTATTGTTGGTGTATTGTCTGTGTTATTGGTGTTTTATTGGTGTATTGTGTGTTATTGGTGTATTATTGGTGTATTGTGTGTATTATTGGTGTATTGTGTGTATTATTGGTGTATTATTGGTTTATTGGTGTATTATTGGTGTATTGTGTGTATTGTTGGTGTACTGTGTGTATTATTGGTGTATTGTGTGTATTATTGGTGTATTGTGTGTATTATTGGTGCATTGTGTGTATTATTGGTGTATTGTGTGTATTATTGGTGTATTGGGTGTATTATTGGTGTATTGTGTGTGTTATTGGTGTATTATTGGTGTATTATTGGTGTATTGTGTGTATTATTGGTGTATTATGTGTATTACTGGTGTATTGTGTGTATTATTAGTGTATTATTGGTGTATTGTGTGTATTATTGGTGTATTGTGTGTATTATTGGTGTATTGTGTATATTATTGGTGTATTGTGTATATTATTGGTGTATTGTGTGTATTATTGGTGTATTGTGTATATTATTGGTGTATTGTGTGTATTATTGGTGTATTGTGTGTATTATTGATGTATTGTGTATATTATTGGTCTATTGTGTGTATTGTTGGTGTATTGTGTGTATTGTGTGTATTATTGGTGTAATGTGTGTATTATTGGTGTAATGTGTGTATTATTGGTGTATTGTGTGTTTTATTGGTGTATTGTCTGTATTATTGGTGTATTGTGTGCATTATTGGTGTATTGTGTGTATTATTGGTTTATTATTGGTGTATTGTGTGTATTATTGGTGTATTATTGGTGTATTGTGTGCATTATTGGTGTATTGTGTGTATTATTGGTGTATTGTGTATATTATTGGTCTATTGTGTGTATTGTTGGTGTATTGTGTGTTTTATTGGTGTATTGTGTGTATTATTGGTGTATTGTGTGTATTAATGGTGTATATTGGTGTATTGCTAAATGATGTGTTATCCATGTGAATGTTTATCTGTGTTCATTCTGTGTTCCTCCCCAGACACCTGTTTGCCATAGCAAACGTCTCCTACACCAAAATGATGGATGCCAAACAGAACCAGGTTATTATAATCAGGTAACTACACAACACAGCTGATACCAGGTTATTATAATCAGGCAACAACACAACACAGCTGCTACCAGGTTATTATACTCAGGTAACTACACAACACAGCTGATACCAGGTTATTATAATCAGGTAACTACACAACACAGCTGATACCAGGTTATTATAATCAGGTAACTACACAACACAGCTGATACCAGGTTATTATAATCTGGTAACTACACAACACAGCTGATACCAGGTTATTATAATCAGGTAACTACACAACACAGCTGATACCAGGTTAATATAATCAGGTAACTACACTACCCAGCTACTTCCTGATACGCTCTGGGGACCCAGAGGGGAACCATTCTGTGTTTTGACTATTGTTGGGGACCCCCTCCCCCCCAAGGACACTCTAGCTGTGTTCTATAGGACCCCCCCCCCAGGACACTCTAGCTGTGTTCTATAGGACCCCCCCCAGGACACTCTAGCTGTGTTCTATAGGACCCCCCCCAGGACACTCTAGCTGTGTTCTATAGGACCCCCCCCCAGGACACTCTAGCTGTGTTCTATAGGACCCCCCCCCAGGACACTCTAGCTGTGTTCTATAGGACCCCCCCAGGACACTCTAGCTGTGTTCTTTAGGACCCCCCCAGGACACTCTAGCTGTGTTCTATAGGACCCCCCCCCAGGACACTCTAGCTGTCTTCTATAGGACCCTCCCCCCCAGGACACTCTAGCTGTCTTCTATAGGACCCCCCCAAGACACTCTAGCTGTGTTCTATAGGACCCCCCCCCCCCCAGGACACTCTAGCTGTGTTCTATAGGACCCTCCCCCCCAGGACACTCTAGCTGTGTTCTATAGGACCCCCCCCCCCCCCCCCAGGACACTCTAGCTGTGTTCTATAGGACCCCCCCAGGACACTCTAGTTGTGTTCTATAGGACCCCCCCAGGACACTCTAGCTGTGTTCTATAGGACCCCCCCCCCAGGACACTCTAGCTGTGTTCTATAGGACCCCCCCAGGACACTCTAGCTGTGTTCTATAGGACCCTCCCCCCCCCAGGACACTCTAGCTGTGTTCTGAAGGACCCCCCCCCCCAGGACACTCTAGCTGTGTTCTATAGGACCCCCCCCCCCAGGACACTCTAGCTGTGTTCTGACGGAGACACCTGTAAGGAAAGACCAGCCATGTCTGTGTCGGTATCAGAATCATGTCCTCAGACGGTGTGTGAAGTTGTCTCAGCGAGCACATTCCAGCGTTTAGGTTTCACCTCTCCGTCTCCGGTTAACTGAAAACGTCCCCCGTTACCGTCACCCTACACCGAGCACACACTGGTCCACTCTGGATAGTTATCGTAATGACGCTGTTTAGCGTTAAGCTGTTGGCAGTGGGGAGGTAAGGAAAAGCCTTGTTGTTTTTTTGACCTTCATTTTGACAGGGAAGTCATTCTGTGACCAGGGGGAGTATCTTTTCCCAGATGAGCCCTGCGGAAACACATTCCAACACATACGATATAGAATGAAACAGACAGGTTTAGGTCTCTGTTCATTGGCCTGAACGACCCAATGAGGAGCAGAACATCTCGTCTCAGACAGCTCTTATTCCCCATAAAGGGCCCCAAAAACTCAAATCAGAGGGAGCAATAAACCTCAGGGAACAATGGGGAGTTCTAGAACCATCACCAGCAATAAACCTCAGGGAACAATGGGGAGTTCTAGAACCATCACCAGCAATAAACCTCAGGGAACAATGGTGAGTTCTAGAACCATCACTAGTAATAAACCTCAGGGAACAATGGTGAGTTCTAGAACCATCACTAGTAATAAACCTCAGGGAACAATGGTGAGTTATAGAACCATCACCAGTAATAAACCTCAGGGAACAATGGTGAGTTCTAGAACCATCACCAGTAATAAACCTAAGGGCCTAATGGTGAGTTCTAGAACCATCACTAGTAATAAACCTGAGGGAACAATGGTGAGTTCTAGAACCATCACCAGTAATAAACCTAAGGGCCTAATGTTGAGTTCTAGAACCATCCCCAGTAATAAACCTGAGGGAACAATGGTGAGTTCTAGAACCATCACCAGTAATAAACCTCAGGGAACAATGGTGAGTTCTAGAACCATCACCAGTAATAAACCTAAGGGAGCAATGGTGAGTTCTAGAACCATCACCAGTAATAAACCTAAGGGCCCAATGGTGAGTTCTAGAACCATCACCAGTAATAAACCTAAGGGAACAATGGTGAGTTCTAGAACCATCACCAGTAATAAACCTAAGGGCCCAATGGTGAGTTCTAGAACCATCACCAGTAATAAACCTAAGGGAACAATGGTGAGTTCTAGAACCATCACCAGTAATAAACCTAAGGGCCTAATGGTGAGTTATAGAACCATCACCAGTAATAAACCTAAGGGAACAATGGTGAGTTCTAGAACCATCACCAGTAATAAACCTAAGGGCCCAATGGTGAGTTCTAGAACCATCACCAGTAATAAACCTAAGGGAACAATGGTGAGTTCTAGAACCATCACCAGTAATAAACCTAAGGGCCTAATGGTGAGTTATAGAACCATCACCAGTAATAAACCTATGGGCCTAATGGTGAGTTCTAGAACCATCACCAGTAATAAACCTAAGGGCCTAATGGTGAGTTCTAGAACCATCACCAGTAATAAACCTAAGGGCCTAATGGTAAGTTCTAGAACCATCACCAGTAATAAACCTAAGGGCCCAATGGTGAGTTCTAGAACCATCACCAGTAATAAACCCAAGGGATAATTGGTGAGTTATAGAACCATGACCAGTAATAAACCTAAGGGCCCAATGGTGAGTTCTAGAACCATCACCAGTAATAAACCTAAGGGCCTAATGGTGAGTTCTAGAACCATCACCAGTAATAAACCTAAGGGCCCAATGGTGAGTTCTAGAACCATCACCAGTAATAAACCTAAGGGCCCAATGGTGAGTTCTAGAACCATGACCAGTAATAAACCTAAGGGCCTAATGGTGAGTTCTAGAACCATCACCAGTAATAAACCTAAGGGCCTAATGGTGAGTTCTAGAACCATTACCAGTAATAAACCTAAGGGCCTAATGGTGAGTTCTAGAACCATCACCAGTAATAAACCTAAGGGAACAATGGTGAGTTCTAGAACCATCACCAGAATTTAAAATATCCATCCTATTAACTAAAGTCAGACATGCTTTGTTTCTGTTAAATGAAACCAACCTTGAACTTTAACTTGTTCACCAGCTCAGCGACATGTTTTTTTTAATGACAGGAAGTCATCAAGACAGATACCAAGATATTTTGTAGGAAGGAACCCCCGCTCAATTTGTGTACTGTTCAAATGAGTCATTACAAATTCATTTAAATCTGGGTTATGGGACCTAGAAAAAAAACATGTTTTTTGTTGTTGTTTTGTTTGTATTACATTACCTTCTGTGTGTGTGTGTTTCAGTGTTTATATTGACGTTTCGTTCTGTGTGTTTCAGTGGGGAGAGCGGATCAGGGAAGACTGAGGCTACTAAACTTTTGCTGCGTTACCTAGCAGCAATACACCACAAACACAATGTTACACAACAGGTAAACACACACACACACACACACACACACACACACACACACACACACACACACACACACACACACACACACACACACACACGCACACAGACACGTCTGTATCCTAACCTCATCTACCTGCTGTGTTCTGTAGAGTAGCCAGCTCCACTGTCTGCAAGTTCTACCTGGTGTGTTCTGTAGAGTAGCCAGCTCCACTGTCTGCATGTTCTACCTGCTGTGTTCTGTAGAGAAGCCAGCTCCACTGTCTGCATGTTCTACCTGCTGTGTTCTGTAGAGTAGCCAGCTCCACTGTCTGCATGTTCTATCTGCTGTGTTCTGTAGAGTAGCCAGCTCCACTGTCTGCATGTTCTACCTGCTGTGTTCTGTAGAGAAACCAGCTCCACTGTCTGCATCTTCTACCTGCTGTGTTCTGTAGAGTAGCCAGCTCCACTGGGCTTGTTCTACCTGCTGTGTTCTGTAGAGTAACCAGCTCCACTGTCTGCATGTTCTATCTGCTGTGTTCTGTAGAGTAGCCAGCTCCACTGTCTGCATGTTCTACCTGCTGTGTTCTGTAGAGAAGCCAGCTCCACTGTCTGCATGTTCTACCTGCTGTGTTCTGTAGAGTAGCCAGCTCCACTGTCTGCATGTTCTACCTGCTGTGTTCTGTAGAGTAGCCAGCTCCACTGTCTGCATGTTCTATCTGCTGTGTTCTGTAGAGTAGCCAGCTCCACTGTCTGCATGTTCTACCTGCTGTGTTCTGTAGAGAAGCCAGCTCCACTGTCTTCATGTTCTACCTGCTGTGTTCTGTAGAGAAGCCAGCTCCACTGTCTTCATGTTCTACCTGCTGTGTTCTGTAGAGTAACCAGCTCCACTGTCTGCATGTTCTACCTGCTGTGTTCTGTAGAGAAGCCAGCTCCACTGTCTGCATGTTCTACCTGCTGTGTTCTGTAGAGAAGCCAGCTCCACTGTCTGCATGTTCTACCTGCTGTGTTCTGTAGAGAAGCCAGCTCCACTGTCTGCATGTTCTACCTGCTGTGTTCTGTAGAGAAGCCAGCTCCACTGTCTGCATGTTCTATCTGCTGTGTTCTGTAGAGAAGCCAGCTCCACTGGGCTTGTTCTACCTGCTGTGTTCTGTAGAGAAGCCAGCTCCACTGTCTGCATGTTCTACCTGCTGTGTTCTGTAGAGAAGCCAGCTCCACTGTCTGCATGTTCTACCTGCTGTGTTCTGTAGAGTAGCCAGCTCCACTGTCTGCATGTTCTACCTGCTGTGTTCTGTAGAGAAGCCAGCTCCACTGTCTGCATGTTC
>NW_021823486.1:5000-15000 GCF_901001165.1 Salmo trutta | reverse complement strand
CTGGGGAGGTATGGCTGTCTAAACCCCAACCTTAAAGGGATGGTCTGGGGAGGTATGGCTGTCTAAACCCCAACCTTAAAGGGATGGTCTGGGGAGGTATGGCTGTCTAAACCCCAACCTTAAAGGGATGGTCTGGGGAGGTATGGCTGTCTAAACCCCAACCTTAAAGGGATGGTCTGGGGAGGTATGGCTGTCTAAACCCCAACCTTAAAGGGATGGTCTGGGGAGGTATGGCTGTCTAAACCCTGAACCTTAAAGGGATGGTCTGGGGAGGTATGGCTGTCTAAACCCCAACCTTAAAGGGATGGTCTGGGGACGTATGGCTGTCTAAACCCTGATCCTTAAAGGGATGGTCTGGGGAGGTATGGCTGTCTAAACCCCGAACCTTAAAGGGATGGTCTGGGGAGGTATGGCTGTCTAAACCCTGAACCTTAAAGGGATGGTCTGGGGAGGTATGGCTGTCTAAACCCCCAACCTTAAAGGGATGGTCTGGGGAGGTATGGCTGTCTAAACCCCCAACCTTAAAGGGATGGTCTGGGGAGGTATGGCTGTCTAACCCCAACCTTAAAGGGATGGTCTGGGGAGGTATGGCTGTCTAAACCCTGAACCTTAAGGGGATGGTCTGGGGAGGTATGGCTGTCTAAACCCCAACCTTAAAGGGATGGTCTGGGGAGGTATGGCTGTCTAACCCCAACCTTAAAGGGATGGTCTGGGGAGGTATGGCTGTCTAAACCCCGAACCTTAAAGGGATGGTCTGGGGAGGTATGGCTGTCTAACCCCAACCTTAAAGGGATGGTCTGGGGAGGTATGGCTGTCTAAACCCCAACCTTAAAGGGATGGTCTGGGGAGGTATGGCTGTCTAACCCCAACCTTAAAGGGATGGTCTGGGGAGGTATGGCTGTCTAAACCCTGAACCTTAAAGGGATGGTCTGGGGAGGTATGGCTGTCTAAACCCCGAACCTTAAAGGGATGTTCTGGGGAAGGATAATTCACTGTATGGTTGGATTAGAGGAGCTGCCCCTCTTAATGTAGTATCCCTGTAATATGGAATATCTCTCCTCCGGGATATTCCACTGTATGGTTGGATTAGAGGGCTGCCCCTCTTAATGTAGTATCCCTGTAATATGGAATATCTCTCCTCCGGGATATTCCACTGTATGGTTGGATTAGAGGGCTGCCCCTCTTAATGTAGTATCCCTGTAATATGGAATATCTCTCCTCCGGGATATTCCACTGTATGGTTGGATTAGAGGGCTGCCCCTGTGTGTCTCTCAGAGGCATAAAGCAGAAGGTGTTGGGTTCTTTGGTAAATGAAGTGACTTTGCTGTGTTGTACTGCAGGCGGATGGCCAGGAGGTGGCGTCTGTGGTCAGTGCTCAGGAGATCAGAGTCGTAGCTGAACTGCTACAGATCTCCCCCGAGGGACTCCAGAAGGCCATCACACACAAAGTCACGGTCAGGACATCGCCTTTCCGCTGAGCATCTCTACTCCCTGAATACAGTATCTAGTACTCTATCATCTCTGCTCTATCCTCTCTACTCCCTGAATACAGTATCTAGTACTCTATCATCTCTGCTCTATCCTCTCTACTCCCTGAATACAGTATCTAGTACTCTATCATCTCTGCTCTATCCTCTCTACTCCCTGAATACAGTATCTAGTACTCTATCATCTCTGCTCTATCCTCTCTACTCCCTGAATACAGTATCTAGTACTCTATCATCTCTGCTCTATCCTCTCTACTCCCTGAATACAGTATCTAGTACTCTATCATCTCTGCTCTATCCTCTCTACTCCCTGAATACAGTATCTAGTACTCTATCATCTCTGCTCTATCCTCTCTACTCCCTGAATACAGTATCTAGTACTCTATCATCTCTGCTCTATCCTCTCTACTCCCTGAATACAGTATCTAGTACTCTATCATCTCTACTCTATCATCTCTGCTCTATCATCTCTGCTCTACCATCTCTACTCTATCATCTCTACTCTATCATCTGTAGTCTCTACCATCTCTGCTCTATCATCTCTGCTCTATCATCTCTACTCTATCATCTCTGCTCTATCATCTCTGCTCTATCATCTGTAGTCTCTACCATCTCTGCTCTATCATCTCTGCTCTACCATCTCTACTCTATCATCTCTGCTCTATCATCTCTGCTCTATCATCTCTACTCTATCATCTCTACTCTACCATCTCTACTCTATCATCTCTACTCTATCATCTCTGCTCTATCATCTCTACTCTATCATCTGTAGTCTCTACCATCTCTGCTCTATCATCTCTACTCTATCATCTCTACTCTATCATCTCTACTCTATCATCTGTAGTCTCTACCATCTCTGCTCTATCATCTCTACTCTACCATCTCTACTCTATCATCTCTACTCTATCATCTGTAGTCTCTATCATCTCTGCTCTATCATCTCTGCTCTATCATCTCTACTCTATCATCTCTGCTCTATCATCTCTGCTCTATCATCTCTGCTCTATCATCACTACTCTATCATCTCTACTCTATCATCTCTACTCTATCATCTGTAGTCTCTATCATCTCTGCTCTATCATCTGTAGTCTCTATCATCTCTGCTCTATCATCTGTAGTCTCTATCATCTCTACTCTATCATCTCTACTCTATCATCTGTAGGATGTCCAATCAATTGAATTTACCACAGGTGGACTCCAATCAAGTTGTAGAAACATCTCAAGGAAGATCAATGGAAACAGGATGCACTTGAGCTCAATTGAGTGTGGAAAAAGTCAAGGCATTACTCACACTGTGTTTGACGTAGGGGTCAGGGGTCACACACAGGTCAATTACTGTTCACCTCAGAGAGGAAGAGGAAGTAGAAAAATAGATTGGTTGCGTGATCGACCTTTTAAGGAGAGAGAGAGAGAGAGGAAGACTCAGTCGGAAAACATTTGTTCACTGCAAATATAGAGAAAGAGTACGGCTTTCCTTTGATTGGTTGTGATGAGTTGTGTTCCACCAATCGGAGCAGTGTGTTCAGTCGGTAACTAACTGAGCTCTCTGTGTTGTGTCTCTTCAGGAGACGATGAGGGACAAAATCTACACCCCTCTGACTGTAGAGAGCGCTGTAGATGCCAGGTAAGACCCGCACGCTCTAACTTCACTACAACTCCCAGCATGCACTCTTCAGCGCGCTGTAGATGCCAGGTAAGACCCGCACGCTCTAACTTCACTACAACTCCCAGCATGCACTCTTTAGCGCGCTCTAACTTCACTACAACTCCCAGCATGCACTCTTCAGCACGCTGTAGACGCCAGGTAAGACCCGCAGCTAACACGCTCTAACTTCACTACAACTCCCAGCATGCACTTTTCAGTGCGCTGTAGACGCCAGGTAAGACCCGCACGCTCTAACTTCACTACAACTCCCAGCATGCACTCTTCAGCGCGCTGTAGACGCCAGGTAGGACCCGCACGCTCTACCTTCACTACAACTCCCAGCATGCACTCTTCAGCGTGCTGTAGACGCCAGGTAGGACCCGCACGCTCTAACTTCACTACAACTCCCAGCATGCACTTTTCAGCGCGCTGTAGACGCCAGGTAGGACCCGCAGCTAACGCTCTCTAACTTCACTACAACTCCCAGCATGCACTCTTCAGCGTGCTGTAGACGCCAGGTAGGACCCGCACGCTCTAACTTCACTACAACTCCCAGCATGCACTCTTCAGCGTGCTGTAGACGCCAGGTAGGACCCGCACGCTCTAACTTCACTACAACTCCCAGCATGCACTCTTCAGCGTGCTGTAGACGCCAGGTAGGACCCGCACGCTCTACCTTCACTACAACTCCCAGCATGCACTCTTCAGCGTGCTGTAGACGCCAGGTAGGACCCGCACGCTCTACCTTCACTACAACTCCCAGCATGCACTCTTCAGCGTGCTGTAGACATGCCACTTGTTAATCTGTCTGTCTGTCTGTCTGTCTGTCTGTCTGTCTGTCTGTCTGTCTGTCTGTCTGTCTGTCTCCTGCTCCAGAGATGCTGTTGCCAAGATTCTGTACGCTCTGTTGTTCCACTGGCTGACTGAGAGGATTAATGGACAGGTTTACCCTCGACATCACGCTCTGTCCATATCTGTCCTGGATATATATGGCTTTGAGGTACTCCACTTTATCCTTCCCTCCATCTCTCTCTCCCTCCCGCCCTCCAGCTCTCTCTCCCTCCCTCCATCTCTCTCTCCCTCCGTCCCTCCATCTCTCTCTCCCTCCCTCCATCTCCGTCCCTCCACCTCTCTCTCCCTCTGTCTGTCCCTCCACCTTTCTCTCCCTCCATCTCTCCCTCCCTCCATCTGTCCCTCCATCTCTCTCTCCCTCCGTCTGTCCCTCCATCTCTCTCTCCCTTCCTCCGTCCCTCCATCTCTCTCTCCCTCCATCTCTCTCTCCCTCTGTCTGTCCCTCCATCTCTCTCTCCCTCTGTCTGTCCCTCCATCTCTCTCTCCCTCCATCTGTCCCTCCATCTCTCTCTCCCTCCATCTCTCTCTCCCTTCGTCCCTCCATCTCTCTCTCCCTCCCTCCATCTCCGTCCCTCCACCTCTCTCTCCCTCTGTCTGTCCCTCCACCTTTCTCTCCCTCCATCTCTCTCTCCCTCCATCCGTCCCTCCACCTCTCTCTCTCTCCCTCCGTCTGTCCCTCCATCTCTCTCTCCCTCTGTCTATCCCTCCATCTCTCTCTCCCTCCATCTGTCCCTCCATCTCTCTCTCCCTCCATCTCTCTCTCCCTCTGTCTGTCCCTCCATCTCTCTCTCTCTCCCTCCATCTCTCTCCCTCTGTCTGTCCCTCCATCTCTCTCTCCCTCCCTCCCTTCGTCCCTCCATCTCTCGCTCCATCCACCCCTTGACACCACGCTCTGTCCACTAAGAACACCTTCCTAATATTGCATTGCATGAAGCTGGTTGAGAGAATACCAAGAGTGTTCAAAGCTGTCATCAAGTCAACGGGTGGCTACTTTGAACAATCTCAAATATAAAATATATTTTGATTTGTTAAACACTTTTTTTTGGTTACTACATGATTCCATATGTGTTATATCATAGTTTTGATGTCTTCACTATTATTCTACAATGTAGAAAATAGTAAAAAGTGAAGAAAAAGCCTTGAATGAGTATGTGTGTCCAAACGTTTGACTGGTACTGTGTGTATCAGGGTGGATGAACAGGTAGCTGCCAGAACAAAGGAAACACCAACATAATGTGTTTTAATAGGGTGTTGGACAACCACCAATCAGAACAGCTTTAAAACACCTTGGCATGAATAAGAATTTGTTCTTTATGTTCTTAACTGACTTGCCTAGTTAAATAAAGGTTAAATTAATATGATATATATATATATTTTAAATACATTACCTTAACCATGCTAATTGCTTAATTAACTCAGGAACACCATCTGTGTAGAAGCACCTGCTTTCAATATACCTTGAATCCCTCGTTAACTTGTGTTTCTATTATTCTGTCAGTTAGCCGTATCTAACCCAGTATCTCTGTCTCCTCCAGGACCTGTTTTTCAACAGCTTTGAGCAGCTCTGTATTAACTATGCTAATGAGTACCTGCAGTTCTTCTTCAATGGGATCGTCTTCAGACAGGAACAGGTGAGTGTTACGTGTTATGATGCGTTATGAAGCCTGTATGAAGCCTATTTGTCATCTGCCTGTCAGGAGAAGTACAACAGCGAGCAGATCCTGTGGCGGGATGACCTGTTATAATTGTTAGTGTGTGTATGAAGCCTTATGAAGCCTTATGATGCCTTTATGTGGTGTGTTATTTTACATTAACATGTTGGTCATTTAGCAGACGTTCTTATCCAGAGAGACTTACAGTTATTGCATTCATCTGAAGATAGCTAGGTGATTGCTAGGTGGGACAACCACATATTACAGGCATATAATGCAAATAGTCTGGGTAGCCATTTGATTAGATGTTCAGGAGTCTTATGGCTTGAGGGTAGAAGCTGTTTAGAAGCCTCTTGGACCTAGACTTGGTGCTCCGGTACCGCTTGCCGTGCGGAAGCAGAGAGAACAGTCTATGACTAGGGTGGCTGGAGTCTTTGACAATTTTTAGGTCCTTCCTCTGACACCGCCTGGTATAGAGGTCCTGGATGGCAGGGAACTTGGCCCCAGTGATGTACTGGGCCGTACGCACTACCCTCTGTAGTGCCTTACGGTCGGAGGCCGAGCAGTTGCCATACCCGGCAGTGATGCAACCAGTCAGGATGCTCTCGATGGTGCAGCTGTCGAACCTTTTGAGGATCTGAGGACCCATGCCAAATTTTTTCAGTCTCCTGAGGGGGAATAGGTTTTGTCGTGCCCTCTTCACGACTGTCTTGGTGTGCTTGGACCATGTTAGTTTGTTGGTGATGTGGACGCCAAGGAACTTGAAGCTCTCAAACTGCTCCACTGCAGCCCCGTCGATGAGAATGGGGACGTGCTCGGTCCTCCTTTTCCTGTAGTCCACAATCATCTCCTTAGTCTTGATCACGTTGAGGGAGAGGTTGTTGTCCTGGCACCACACGGTTCAGGTCTCTGACCTCCTCCCTATAGGCTGGTTCGTTGTTGTCTGTGATCAGGCCTACCACTGTTAAACAGGTGAATGTTCACCTGTTTAAAGGTCTTACTCACATCGGCTATATGGAGAGCGTGATCACACAGTCATCCGGAACAGCTGGTGCTCTCATGCATGTTTCAGTGTTATTTGCCTTGAAGCGAGCATAGAAGTAGTTTAGGTCGTCTGGTAGGCTCGTGTCACTGGTCAGCTCTCGGCTGTGCTTCCCTTTGTGGTCTGTAATGGTTTGCAAGCCCTGCCACATCCGATGAGCACCGGAGCCAGTGTAGTACGATTCAATCTTAGTCCTGTATTGACGCTTTGCCTGTTTGATGGTTCGTCGGAGGGCATAGCGGGATTTCTTATAAGCTTCCGGGTTAGAGTCCTGCTCCTTGAAAGGGGCAGCTATACCCTTTAGCTCAGTGCGGATGTTGCCTGTAATCCATGGCTTCTGGTTGGGGTATGTACGTACAGTCACTGTGGGGACGACGTCGTCGATGCACTTATTGATGAACCTAGTGACTGATGTGGTGTACTCCTCAATGCCATCGGAAGAATCCCGGACCATATTCCAGTCTGTGATAGCAAAACAGTCCTGTAGTTTAGCATCTGCTTCATCTGACCACTTTTTTATTGATCGAGTCAAATCAAATCAAATTTATTTATATAGCCCTTCGTACATCAGCTGAAATCTCAAAGTGCTGTACAGAAACCCAGCCTAAAACCCCAAACAGCTAGCAATGCATGTGAAAGAAGCACGGTGGCTGGGAAAAACTCCCTAGGAAAAACTCCTGAGAAAGGCCAAAAACCTAGGAAGAAACCTAGAGAGGAACCAGGCTATGAGGGGTGGCCAGTCCTCTTCTGGCTGTGCCGGGTGGATATTATAACAGAACATGGTCAAGATGTTAAAATGTTCGTAAATGACCAGCATGGTCAAATAATAATAATCATAGTAATTGTCGAGGGTGCAACAAGCACGTCCGGTGAACAGGTCAGGGTTCCGTAGCCGCAGGCAGAACAGTTGAAACTGGAGCAGCAGCATGGCCAGGTGGACTGGGGACAGCAAGGAGTCATCATGCCAGGTAGTCCTGAGGCATGGTCCTAGGGCTCAGGTCCTCCGAGAGAAAGAAAGAAAGAGAGAAAGAGAGAATTAGAGAGAGCATATTTACATTCACACAGGACACCGGATAAGACAAGAGAATACTCCAGATGTAACAGACTGACCCTAGCCCCCCGACACATAAACTACTGCAGCATAAATACTGGAGGCTGAGACAGGAGGGATCAGAAGACACTGTGGCCCCATCCGATGATACCCCCGGACAGGGCCAAACAGGCAGGATATAACCCCACCCACTTTGCCAAAGCACAGCCCCCACACCACTAGAGGGATATCTACAACCACCAACTTACCGTCCGAAGACAAGGCCGAGTATAGCCCACAAAGATCTCCGCCACGGCACAACCCAAGGGGGGGGGGGCGCCAACCCAGACAGGAAGACCACGTCAGTGGCTCAACCTACTCGAGTGACGCACCCCTCCCATGGACGGCATGGAAGAACACCAGTAAGTCAGTGACTCAGCCCCTGTAAAAGGGTAAGAGGCAGAGAATCCCAGTGGGAAGAGGGGAACCGACAAGGCAGAGACAGCAAGGGCGGTTCGTTGCTCCAGCCTTTCCGTTCACCTTCACACTCCTGGGCCAGACTATACTTAATCATAGGACCTACTGAAGAGATAAGTCTTCAGTAAAGACTTAAAGGTTGAGACTGAGTCTGCGTCTCTCACATGGGTAGGCAGACCATTCCATAAAAATGGAGCTCTATAGGAGAAAGCCCTACCTCCAGCCGTTTGCTTAGAAATTCTAGGGACAATTAGGAGGCCTGCGTCTTGTGACCGTAGCGTACGTGTAGGTATGTACGGCAGGACCAAATCGGAAAGATAGGTAGGAGCAAGCCCATGTAATGCTTTGTAGGTTAGCAGTAAAACCTTGAAATCAGCCCTTGCCTTAACAGGAAGCCAGTGTAGGGAGGCTAGCACTGGAGTAATATGATCAAATTTTTTGGTTCTAGTCAGGATTCTAGCAGCCGTATTTAGCACTAACTGAAGTTTGTTTAGTGCTTTATCCGGGTAGCCGGAAAGTAGAGCATTGCAGTAGTCGAGCCTAGAAGTAACAAAAGCATGGATTAATTTTTCTGCGTCATTTTTGGACAGAAAGTTTCTGATTTTTGCAATGTTACGTAGATGGAAAAAAGCTGTCCTTGAAACAGTCTTGATATGTTTTTCAAAAGAGAGATGAGGGTCCAGAGTAACGCCAAGGTCCTTCACAGTTTTATTTGAGACGACTGTACAACCATCCAGATTATTTGTCAGATTCAGCAGAAGATCTCTTTGTTTCTTGGGACCTAGGACAAGCATCTCTGTTTTGTCCGAGTTTAAAAGTAGAACATTTGCAGCCATCCACTTCCTTATGTCTGAAACACAGGCTTCTAGCGAGGGCAATTTTGGGGCCTCACCATGTTTCATTGAAATGTACAGCTGTGTGTCGTCCGCATAGCAGTGAAATTTAACATTATGTTTTCGAATGACATCCCCAAGAGGTAAAATATATAGTGAAAACAATAGTGGTCCTAGAACGGAACCTTGAGGAACACCGAAATTTACAATTGATTTGTCAGAGGACGAACCATTCACAGAGACAAACTGATATCTTTCCGACAGATAAGATCTAAACCAGGCCAGAACTTGTCCATGTAGACCATTTTGGGTTTCCAATCTCTCCAAAAGAATGTGGTGATCGATGGTATCAAAAGCGGCACTAAGATCTAGGAGCATGAGGACAGATGCAGAGCCTCGGTCTGACGTCATTAAAAGGTCATTTACCACCTTCACAAGTGCAGTCTCAGTGCTATGATGGGGTCTAAAACCAGACTGAAGCGTTTCGTATACATTGTTTGTCTTCAGGAAGGCAGTGAGTTGCTGCGCAACAACTTTTTCAAAAATTTTTGAGAGGAATGGAAGATTCGATATAGGCCGATAGTTTTTTATAATTTCTGGGTCAAGATTCGGCTTTTTCAAGAGAGGCTTTATTACTGCCACTTTTAGTGAGCTTGGTACACATCCGGTGGATAGAGAGCCGTTTATTATGTTCAACATAGGAGGGCCAAGCACAGGAAGCAGCTCTTTCAGTAGTTTAGTTGGAATAGGGTCCAGTATGCAGCTTGAGGGTTTGGAGGCCATGATTATTTTCATCATTATGTCAAGAGATATAGTACTAAAACACTTTAGTATCTCCCTTGATCCTAGGTCCTGGCAGAGTTGTGCAGACTCAGGACAATGGAGCCCTGGAGGAATACCCAGATTTAAAGAGGAGTCCGTAATTTGCTTTCTAATGATCATGATCTTTTCCTCAAAGAAGTTCATAAATTTATTACTGCTG
>NW_021823485.1:27500-40166 GCF_901001165.1 Salmo trutta | reverse complement strand
TCTTCCTCTCTATCCCACTCTCTCTCTCTATCCCACTCTCTCTCTCTATCCCACTCTCTCTCTCTATCCCACTCTCTCTCTCTATCCCACTCTCTCTCTCTATCCCACTCTCTCTCTCTATCCCACTCTCTCTCTCTATCCCACTCTCTCTCTATCCCACTCTCTCTCTCTATCCCACTCTCTCTCTCTATCCCACTCTCTCTCTCTATCCCACTCTCTCTCTATCCCACTCTCTCTCTCTATCCCACTCTCTCTCTGTCCCACTCTCTCTCTATCCCACTCTCTCTCTATCCCACTCTCTATCCCACTCTCTCTCTATCCCACTCTCTCTCTCTATCCCACTCTCTCTCTCTATCCCACTCTCTCTCTCTATCCCACTCTCTCTCTATCCCACTCTCTCTCTCTCCCACTCTCTCTCTCTATCCCACTCTCTCTCTCTGTCCCACTCTCTCTCTCTATCCCACTCTCTCTCTCTATCCCACTCTCTATCCCACTCTCTCTATCCCACTCTCTCTCTCTATCCCACTCTCTCTCTCTATCCCACTTCTCTCTCTATCCCACTCTCTCTCTTATCCCACTCTCTCTCTCTATCCCACTCTCTCTCTCTATCCCACTCTCTCTCTCTATCCCACTCTCTCTCTCTGTCCCCACTCTCTCTCTCTATCCCACTCTCTCTCTCTATCCCACTCTCTGTCCCACTCGCTCTCTCTATCCCACTCTCTCTCTCTATCCCACTCTCTCTCTCTATCCCACTCTCTCTCTCTGTCCCACTCTCTCTCTCTATCCCACTCGCTCTCTCTATCCCACTCTCTCTCTCTATCCCACTCTCTCTCTCTATCCCACTCTCTCTCTCTGTCCCACTCTCTCTCTCTGTCCCACTCGCTCTCTCTATCCCACTCTCTCTCTCTATCCCACTCGCTCTCTCTATCCCACTCTCTCTCTCTATCCCACTCTCTCTCTCTGTCCCACTCCCTCTCTCTATCCCACTCGCTCTCTCTATCCCACTCTCTCTCTCTATCCCACTCTCTCTCTCTGTCCCACTCCCTCTCTCTATCCCACTCCCTCTCTCTATCTCACTCCCTATCGCACTCCCTATCCCACTCCCCCTCTCATTCTCCTTATTAAAGCAGTGTTCATTTTAACATACTGAAGTTACAGTTTTTCTCGATTGTTTACACAGTCCAATCCCTGTACCTTTTGCAGAATATCAGTCTGTCCCTGATGTTTTTCCTGGAGAGAAGTGGCTTCTTTGCTGCCCTTCTTGACACCAGGCCATCCTCCAAAAGTCTTCACCTCACTGTGCGTGCAGCTGCACTCACACCTGCCTGCTGCCATTCCTGAGCAAGCTCTGTACTGGTGTTGCCCCAATCCCGCAGCTGAATCAACTTTAGGAGACGGTCCTGGCACTTGCTGGACTTTCTTGGGCGCCCTGAAGCCTTCTTCACAACAATTGAACCGCTCTCCTTGAAGTTCTTGATGATCCGATAAATTATTGATTTAGGGGCAATCTTACTGGCAGCAATATCTTTGCCTGTGAAGCCCTTTTTGTGCAAAGCAATGATGACGGCACGTGTTTCCTTGCAGGTAACCATGACTGACAGAGGAAGAACAGTGATTCCAAGCACCACCCTCCTTTTGAAGCTTCCAGTCTGTTATTCAAACTCAATCAGTATGACAGAGTGATCTCCAGCCTTGTCCTCGTCAACACTCACACCTGTGGTAACGAGAGAATCACTGACATGATGTCAGCTGGTCCTTTTGTGGCAGGGCTGAAATGCAGTGGAAATGTTTTTTGGGGATTTAGTTCATTTGCATGGCAAACAGGGACTTTGCAATTAATTGTAATTCATCTGATCACTCTTCATAACATTCTGGAGTATATGCAAATTGCCATCATACAAACTGAGGCAGCAGACTTTGTGAAAATTAATATTTGTGTTCTCAAAACTTTTGGCCACGACTGTACTGTAAGTATGTCAGCTCAATTACTCAAAATCTTTACATCCTAGTGGCACTGAGTAAGTCTGTATGTATGTGTGCGTGAGTGAGTGTGTGCGTGAGTGCGTGCGTGAGTGAATGCGTGCGTGAGTGCGTGCGTGAGTGCGTGAGTGCGTGCGTGCAGGGATTATGGATTATAAGATTCACCATAGAGAAAGACAGCTGTCCTTCCTAATGACAGTCTGTCATCGCTCTCTTTGTCACGTCTCTCGCCTCTTCTCGCTTTGTCTTTTCATGGCCATCCAACTCTGTGTCCACAACCCCTCTTTTTAACGCTCCATACAGAGGCATCATTCCAGGGGAATAGGCCCTTCTCCCAGACAACCACATATTTCACTACAAAACAACACAAGGTATCTACAGCTGCCTGCAACAATCTGATCGATCTCCTGCTCTCTTCTTTCTCCCTCTCCATCTGCCTTAGGCTGTTTTATCCATCTGCCCTAGGTTGTTTTATCCATCTGCCTTAGGCTGTTTTATCCATCTGCCTTAGGCTGTTTTATCCATCTGCCTTAGGCTGTTTTATCCATCTGCCTTAGGCTGTTTTATCCATCTGCCTTAGGCTGTTTTATCCATCTGCCTTAGGCTGTTTGGATTCATTAATAGTGAGAAAAACACTGCTATATTACCTACTGGCGGCAGTTAAACTAGCGGTTTAGAGCGTTGGGCCAGTAACCGAAAGGTTGCTGGTTCGAATCCCTGAGCGGGCTAGGTAAAACATCTTCCGATGTGCCCTTGAGTAAGGCACTTACCCCTAGCTGCTCCAGGGTCTCCGTCAATAATGGCTGATGCCTGGCCGTGACCCCACTCTCTGAGGGGCATCTCAGGGGATATGCAAAAAAACAACATTTCCAATTCACATGCATATAATACACACTTGTACATGTGTGAAATAGGACAAATGTAAGTACCTACCTAAGTAATAAGCCTCTCATCAATGCCCTCACATGCTGAGAAAAACACAGTGAACACACAGTACACACAAACCCTGTCATTCTGACTCATTGTTGGGGTGTTGAGGATGTGGTGGGATGGTTCCTATCATTTCCCTTTAGTCTAAAGTATAGCTGATTCCTCTGAGGGGAGGTAATGATAGTGATTACACACCTCTACCTGTGTTAGCCAATCACACACACACACACACCACACTGCTCAGCAACCCCCAGGCATTGTCATACACACTTAGCTACAAATCCCACACATCCATCGTCCAGCAGACACTCTCACCTCACATCCTGAATGGAAGCCAAAAGGTAGGGTCTCTCTCTCTCTCTCTCCTCGTCTCTCAGTCAGGTGTCGACTATCTGCCTCTGTATCACTTTATCTGTTTATAATTGGTCTCTATCTCACTTGCTCTCTGTCACACACACACACACACACACACACACACACACACACACACACACACACACACACACACACACACACACACACACACACACACACACACACACACACACACACACACACACACACACACACCTATCAGGAGCGATGATGATGTTTTCTCCCTGAGGCCTAAAGAGCCCCATATGAGCCGACCCCTGTAGTTTCTGCTGGCTCTGATCTAACACACTGACACACAGAGATAGGTCTGGGGAGTGTGTGTACGTGCATGTGCATGTGCATGTGTGCACATCTGTGAGAGAAAGGTGTGTGTGAGAGAGTGTTCGTGTGAGATGTGTGTGTGTGAGAGTCCCTGAGTCCCACAGTGCCTAAGACATCATGCAGTCTCATGCAGCTTCACTATGACACCCCATACACTAACAGAGACTAGAGATCCCTGCTGTCAGGGAGGGAGGGAGGGAGGGAGGGAGGTTGTGTGTGAGGCTGAGAGGGAGCTTTCTGAACATCATAAAGACCAACATTTTCTGCAATTTATTAGTTTTTTTATTCTATGGCTTCTGATGTCATTGTGGAATGGGAGTATTGTTCAAGCACAATGTTGAACACACACCACGCCGAGCACCCTGGAATCCACACATTTTTTACATGCCCCAATCTCATAATTACTGCCCACTCTCCCTCCTTTCTCTCCATCCATCTCTCCCTCTTTCTGTCTGTGTTGATTATTTGCCATTTAAGCCCATGGAACGTCTGTCTTCTGTCGCCTGTCCGCCCATCACTCTCTCTCGTCTCTTTCTCTCTCTTCTCTCGTTCTCTCCTCTCCCCCTTCTGAACAAACAATAAGGTCATTGTACAGAGTGAAATAACTGCAGACAAAAGATGTTTTTTTTTTCGATGTTTCTCCCTCTATTGTCTGGCTCCCCCTCCTCATTATTGTCTCTCTGCAGTGTTGGGAACAGCGCAGGACAATAGCAGCCTAATGAGTACAGTGCCCCCCCCCGACCCCTCAGGCAGGGAGGTGTAATTGCAGTTAATTCCGCTAATGGCTGCTTGGCTAATAATATCATTGGCGCAGCAGCAGTACTATAGCATTCAGTTCACAAATTCCCCATCTCTCAAGGCCTAGCCCATTAGCACATAGCTTTCACACACTGTCCTGGGCTTTTAGGAGGCTAAAAGAGGAAGCAACAAAAAGCCTATTTACCAGCTAAAGACCACAGCCAATAAGTAGCTAGGGAGAAAAAAGGTATTTCCTTTGGGGCCATAATAACTGTCATTCCCGTAATAACTGTAAAAGAATGGCACCCTATTTCAGTGTCAGTCATATGAGGGTAGGACAGGTTTAGAGGGTTTGTCAAATCCATGCTTTAAAACAGGCCATGCCTTAAAAATGTAGGGTTGCTTTTCGTTTATCCCTAAATCCCTGTTCTGGGGTGAGGGCAGAGGTAGTGGTTTTTGTTTATACCCAATGTCTGTTATAGAGTGGAGGTGGGGTAATGGTGTTCTGATGTCTGTTATAGAGTGGAGATGGGGTAATGGTGTTCTGATGTCTGTTATAGAGTGGAGGTGGGGTAATGGTGTTCTGATGTCTGTTACAGAGTGGAGGTGGGGTAATGGTGTTCTGATGTCTGTTATAGAGTGGAGGTGGGGTAATGGTGTTCTGATGTCTGTTATAGGGTGGAGGTGGGGTAATGGTGTTCTGATGTCTGTTATAGAGTGGAGGTGGGGTAATGGTGTTCTGATGTCTGTTATAGAGTGGAGGTGGGGTAATGGTGTTCTGATGTCTGTTATAGAGTGGAGGTGGGGTAATGGTGTTCTGATGTCTGTTATAGAGTGGAGGTGGGGTAATGGTGTTCTGATGTCTGTTATAGAGTGGAGGTGGGTATGGGGTCTGAGTCTGTTAGAGTGGAGGTGAGTAGTGGTGTTCTGATGTCTGTTATAGGGTGGAGGTGGGTAATGGTGTTCTGATGTCTGTTATAGAGTGGAGGTGGGGTAATGGTGTTCTGATGTCTGTTATAGAGTGGAGGTGGGGTAATGGTGTTCTGATGTCTGTTATAGAGTGGAGGTGAGGTAATGGTGTTCTGATGTCTGTTATAGAGTGGAGGTGGGGTAATGGTGTTCTGATGTCTGTTATAGAGTGGAGGTGGGGTAATGGTGTTCTGATGTCTGTTATAGAGTGGAGGTGGGGTAATGGTGTTCTGATGTCTGTTGTAGAGTGGAGGTGGGGTAATGGTGTTCTGATGTCTGTTATAGAGTGGAGGTGGGGTAATGGTGTTCTGATGTCTGTTATAGAGTGGAGGTGGGGTAATGGTGTTCTGATGTCTGTTATAGGGTGGAGGTGGGGTAATGGTGTTCTGATGTCTGTTATAGAGTGGAGGTGGGGTAATGGTGTTCTGATGTCTGTTATAGAGTGGAGGTGGGGTAATGGTGTTCTGATGTCTGTTATAGAGTGGAGGTGGGGTAATGGTGTTCTGATGTCTGTTATAGAGTGGAGGTGGGGTAATGGTGTTCTGATGTCTGTTATAGAGTGGAGGTGAGGTAATGGTGTTCTGATGTCTGTTATAGAGTGGAGGTGGGGTAATGGTGTTCTGATGTCTGTTATAGAGTGGAGGTGGGGTAATGGTGTTCTGATGTCTGTTATAGAGTGGAGGTGGGGTAATGGTGTTCTGATGTCTGTTGTAGAGTGGAGGTGGGGTAATGGTGTTCTGATGTTTGTTATAGAGTGGAGGTGGGGTAATGGTGTTCTGATGTCTGTTATAGAGTGGAGGTGGGGTAATGGTGTTCTGATGTCTGTTATAGGGTGGAGGTGGGGTAATGGTGTTCTGATGTCTGTTATAGAGTGGAGGTGGGGTAATGGTGTTCTGATGTCTGTTATAGGGTGGAGGTGGGGTAATGGGGTTCTGATGTCTGTTATAGAGTGGAGGTGGGGTAATGGTGTTCTGATGTCTGTTATAGAGTGGAGGTGGGGTAATGGTGTTCTGATGTTTGTTATAGGGGTGATGGTGATGGTTATAGTGTGTTTGAGGCTCTGGCCTGATAAAGAGGAGACAGCAGGTGGGGATGAGATGGCTCTAGAGATGGGGATTTTATGATGCCTTCACCTACAGTCATTACACTGGAACCAAGATAAAAGAGTGTGTACGTGTGTGTGTCTGATAGTTTTGAAGTGTCGAGTGTGTGTGTTTGACGCTGCGTTTGGAGTGGCTAGAGAACATTTCTCGCTGTGAGCAATCTGGAGCCGGCCGCACTCATCCCTCTCTTCTCTTGTCTCAAACTGCAATTTGTAAAACAGGGACCACCGCTTTTGCCTCTCCCTCGCTCTACAGCCCCGCACAGCACCACTGCTCCCCTACCTCATCACTCTCCTCTCCTACCTCATCACTCTCTTTACCCCATCCCTTACTTTCTCCATGTCATCTCTGTGCCTCCTCTCTCTCTCATCTCACTTCCTCCAGTTCAGTTTCTTCTTCTCACTCTAACTCTGTTTATCTTTCTCATCTCTCCCTCTGCTTCTCTTTCCTCTCCTTCGTAATCTCTCACTATCCATCTTTTTCTCCCTTCTGTCTACTCTCCCATTCCTTATCTTCCTACCTGTTTTCTTGCTTCTTTCATCCATACATCTTTCTCTCTCTCTCTCTCTCTCTCTCATTGATTCAGCACTCTTCTCTCCATCTCATTTAGCCTGCTCCCTCTCTCTTTTCATCTCCTCCTTCTGTTATCCCCTCCCATCCCTCCTCTACTCACTCACAGAATGAGAAAGGGAATAAAGCTGGTGTGAAAGATGGAGAAAGGGATGATGGAAGGTCATGGAGCTCCAGAGTAGACGAGAGGAGGATGCTAAATGGAGGAGAATAGAGGGGTGAAGGACAGAGAGGAGCAAAAAAGAAATCATTTGATGAAAGGTGCTGATCCACACACACACACACACACACACACACACACACACACACACACACACACACACACACACACACACACACACACACACTTTAAACCCACTATGCTCCTTTGAGACCTCTTTTAAAGTCACTGAGATCTAATCTAGCCATGGTAGCTAAAATAATGGTAAATCGGGCATTTTTATACATTTTATACATTAAGCATGATGAGATGTTAATTTCTTAATTAACTCAGGAACCACACCTGTGTGGAAGCACCTACCTTCACTATACACTACATGACCAAAAGTATGTGGACACCTGCTCGTCGAACATCTCATTCCAAAATCATGGGCATTAATATGGAGTTGGTCCCCCCTTTGCTGCTATAAAAGCCTCCACTCTTCTGGGAAGGCTTTCCACTAGGTGTTGGAACAGTGAGGTCGGGCACTGATGTTGTGCAATTAGTCCTGGCTAGTTTAGTTCCAATTCATCCCAAAGGCGTTCAATGGGATTTAGGTCAGGGCTCTGTGCAGGCCAGTCAAGTTCTTCCACACCAATTTTGACAAACCATTTCTGTATGGACCTTGCTTTGTGCATGGCAGCATTGTCATGCTGAAACAGGAAAGGGCCTTCCCCAAACTGTTGCCACAAAGTTGGACGCACAGAATCATCTAGAATGTCATTGTATACTGTAGCGTTAAGATTTCCCTTCACTGGAACTAAGGGGCCTAGCCTGAACCATGAAAAACAGCCCCAGAACATTATTCCTCCTCCACCAAACTTTACAGTTGGCACTATGCATTCTGGCAGGTAGCGCTCTCCTGGCATCCGCTAAACCCAGATTCATCCGTCAGACTGCCAGATGGTGAAATGTGATTCATCACTCCAGAGAACGCATTTCCACTACTCCAGAGTCCAATAGCGAGGAGCTTTACACCACTCCAGCCGAGGCTTGTGTGAGGCTGCTCGGCCATGGAAACCCATTTCATTAAGCTCCCAACAAAAAGTTATTGTGCTGATGTTGCTTCCAGAGGCAGTTTGGAACTCGGTAGTGAGGGTTGCAACCGAGGACAGACGATTTTTACACCCTACGCGCTTCAGCACTTGGTGGTCCCTAAGCCGCTGTTGCTCCTAGACGTTTCCACTTCACAATAACAGTACTTACAGGTGACCGGGGCAGCTCTAGCGGGGCAGAAATTGAATAGACTGACTTGTTGGAAAGGTGGCATACTGTGACGGTGCCACGTTGAAAGTCACTGAGCTCTTCAGTAAGGCCATTCTACTGCCTATGTTTGGCATGCCTGTGTGCTCCATTATATATACCTGTCAGCCGAATCCACTAATTTGAAGGTGTGTCCACATACTTTTGTATATATAGTATACTTTGTATCCCTCATTTACTAAAGTGTTTCCTTTATTTTGGCAGTTACCTCTACATTGAAGCATCATGACAAACATCCCTCTCTCTCTTTCTCTCTCTATATCACCACTCCATCCTCCCCCAAACATCCCCCTCTCTCTCTATATCACCACTCCATCCTCCCCCAAACATCCCTCTCTCTTTTTCTATCACCACTCCATCCTCCCCCAAACATCCCTCTCTCTCTTTCTATCACCACTCCATCCTCCCCCAAACATCCCTCTCTCTCTCTCTTTCTATCATCACTCCATCCTCCCCCAAACATCCCTCTCTCTCTTTCTATCACCACTCCATCCTCCCCCAAACATCCCTCTCTCTCTATCACCACTCCATCCTCCCCCAAACATCCCTCTCTCTCTTTCTATCGCCACTCCTTCCTCCCCCAAACATCCCTCTCTCTCTTTCTATCACCACTCCATCCTCCCCCAAACAACCCTCTCTCTCTTTCTATCACCACTCCATCCTCCCCCAAACAACCCTCTCTCTCTTTCTATCACCACTCCATCCTCCCCCAAACATCCCTCTCTCTCTTTCTATCACCACTCCATCCTCCCCCAAACATCCCTCTCTCTCTATCACCACTCCGTCCTCCCCCAAACATCCCTCTCTCTCTCTATCACCACTCCGTCCTCCCCCAAACATCCCTCTCTCTCTCTATCACCACTCCGTCCTCCCCCAAACATCCCTCTCTCTATCACCACTCCGTCCTCCCCCCCAATCATCCCTCTCTCTTTCTATCACCACTCCGTCCTCCCCCAAACATCCCTCTCTCTCTCTATCACCACTCCGTCCTCCCCCCAAACATCCCTCTCTCTCTATCACCACTCCGTCCTCCCCCCAAACATCCCTCTCTCTCTCTATCACCACTCCGTCCTCCCCCCAAACATCCCTCTCTCTTTCTATCACCACTCCGTCCTCCCCCAAACATCCCTCTCTCTCTCTATCACCACTCCGTCCTCCCCCAAACATCCCTCTCTCTATCACCACTCCGTCCTCCCCCCAATCATCCCTCTCTCTTTCTATCACCACTCCGTCCTCCCCCAAACATCCCTCTCTCTCTCTATCACCACTCCGTCCTCCCCCCAAACATCCCTCTCTCTCTATCACCACTCTGTCCTCCCCCCAAACATTCCTATGTTCCTTCTTGTTTTCCATTCTATAATCTCTCTCCTCAGTCTGTCAATCATTTAGGTATAAAACAACCCTTGCTAGTTACTGCCTTATCGTTCTGTCATGTTGTTTTGTTGCTACCTCCTTCCCTCACTTTCCCTTCTTCTACTATCAACCTACACACTGTTGTATCTCTGTCAAAGCCTATGGTCCATTATATCATTCACCATCCTCATCGTCCCATCGCTCGTCCTCCTTCATCCCTTTTTCTAATATCACTCTTTCCATCTCCCTCGCTCTCCACCCCTCCCCTCCACTTGTGTTCTTCCGTTTCGCATCACTGGGGGTCGCCATGACAACGTCACCCTGACAACCAGCCCTCCTCCCAAGGTTTCGCTCATCTGCATCTCATTTGCATGTTGTCAGAGCGACCATTTGACTTTGACAACAGAGGGACTGGTGTGACCCTGTCCAGCATGCTTTCTCTTCAGTCCTCAACTGTTCTCACCCGTTCTCACCCCCTGGCTTCTGCCTGTTCACCCCCCAGCTAGACTCCCAATCCCCCCTCCTATCAACCCCTCCCTCCCTCTTTTCCTCTCTCACTCCTTCTCTCACTCTGTGCCTGTCCATTTTCAGACCTCCGTCTAGAGCTGGGTGATCTATCAAATTCATTTGATTAATTTGAATTCATGTTTAAGCATGATATTCCAAATGCCTGTATTGCAAGAATCAATTTGCCATTTTTATGGTCGTTTATGTCTGCTTGTTTTCAACATGTTGTCTTTTTGGTCTCATCTCCTTTGCTTCTTCTGCTGAGACTGTGCACCTTCCCATTTACACATGAACACCACGCCCCTCCCCCCACACACCCAGCTCCTCCCCCTCACATCAAGCCCCTCCCCCTGCTACTCACAACAACAAAGATGAGAGATCATTTCTTCCTCTGACAAGCGGTTTCAACTCGCTATTTGCATTTGAGCTTTGGTCCAACAGAATGGGTCATATGGAGACTGAAACACATTGTTTTACTGTAATAGAGGAGTTAACCTTTCTAACTATGTCATTTTATGTCTCAACTCCTCAAATTGGGGGCAGAGCAGACACTACTGAAACAGGAGTATCAATGAACATACCACTAGCAGCATTTTAGCCAAAGACTGTTATACTAGTTGTCTAGTCCGTGTTTTATAAATGCGCAATAAGCATAAAACACAATTATATAAGGAAATGGCAACTCGTTCTCATTCTGAGAAATATGGTAGGCCATACGATTTCAACATCTGAACAAAGTGGACAGGCTGTTCAAACAGTTGGAGATGGACAGACGGGTGTGTTCATAACACGTCAACTGTTCTACCTTGTTAGTTAGCAAATCGATCCAAGTTGGATAAACTTGAAATATAAAGATTAGCTGGCTACTCAATAGTACAAAGAAGTCTCTCTGGAAGGCAACACTTGCTCGGATTTTGTCTACCTTGTTGTCAAGAGACTGGACATTGGCAAGTAGTATACTCAGGAGTGGTGGTTGATGTGCCTGTCTACTGAGCCTGGCCAGAAGACCGCTCCGTCTGCCCCTTCTGCGGCGCCGTTGTTTTGGGTTGCCTGCTGGGATCAGATCCATTGTCCTGGGTGGTGGACCAAACAGAGGATCCGCTTCGGGAAAGTCATATTCCTGGTGATAATGTTGGTAAGTTGACATTACTCTTATATCCAATAGTTCCTCCCGACTGTATGTAATAAAACCTAAGATTACCTGGGGTAACAATGTAAGAAAAAACTAAATACTGCATAGTTTCCTAGGAACTCGAAGCGAGGCGGCCATCTCTGTCGGCGCCGGAAGTCCTGAATTCATTCGATTATTGCTAACTGTTTGAAATTAAGTGTATTTGACTTTAATTGTACAACAAACCCTGTTTAGAGACAATAAATTTAAAAATCTAGATATATATCATGAATCGGCCATAATTAAGAAAAACAAATGTAGATATCATTTTTAGGTCATATGGCCCAGTCCTACCTCTGTCTGCCACTCACCCCATCATTCTCCCTGTTGGTCCCACCTGATTCCAAACCGCTGATTTCAAAACACACCATAAATAACACTCTTCCCCTCTCTCCTCCTCCTTCTCTCCATTTCCCCAGTATAGCTAAAAAAAATCCTGTCAATTTTTCATTTATTTCCCACCTTTGTATCACTTCACTCTTACTCCCTGTGAATGTTGTTCAATTACTTTCTTTAAACAAAGAACTGTCCATTCATTTCTCTATAACCCCACGAACACAGCTGCTACTAAACAGCCAGCCTCTCCCTCCTCAGCAGAGGATGGAGTTAAGACATTTACATATCATCTCCATAATAATATAATAATAAATTACATTTGAAGAGCGCTTTTCATTTACAGATGTCAATCACAAAGCTCTTTACATTGAGAGCAACCATTAAGACACAGCAGACTCTGGGAAGATGTCCTCAAGTAGCTGTGAAACTTCAAGATCACGTCAAGATTTGACGTTTTGTAAAATATTTTAACTGGTTAATGAAACACAATAGCGATGGATGGGGGTTTTAATTAAGTGAATTCTGCCACAAACACGATTAGCATTCCTCATTTGCTTCACCACTCTGACAAATTACATTCCAGAATAAACAATATCACCAAGTCGCTTCCCATCTCCACATCCTCCAACAGCCAAACGGAAGATAAACGTTGAATTACAGACCGAAATTGTTCCTATATAGAACTGTCTGTTATGTTGTGATATTATCCAGAAGTATTTAAGATCAGTCCGCAGTACGGAAGAGATAACTGTGTATGCAGCAAAAAGAGAATTGTTCTGTCCTTTATTACCATAGAGGACACGTGGCATGTCAAATAGGCAGAAATTGGATGTCTTTCCAGTTATTACACA
>NW_021823485.1:2500-22500 GCF_901001165.1 Salmo trutta | reverse complement strand
ACACACACACACACCTCCTACACACACACAAACAGCTCCTACACACACACACAAACACACCCTACACACACTCCTCCTACACACACACACAGCCCCTACACTCACACACACTGCTCCAACACACACACACTGCTCCTACACACACCCATCCTATACACACTCCTCCTACACACACACACAGCCCCTACACTCACACACACTGCTCCAACACACACACACTCCTCCTACACACACACACACAAAAACACACACACAAAGCTCCTACACAAACACACACCTCCAACACACACTCCTCGCACTCCTCCTATACACACACACACACACACTGCTCCTACACACACACACACACAGAGCTTCTACACACAAACACACACACTGCTCCTACACACACAGCTCCTACACACACACAGCTCCTACACACACACACACACACACACACACAGTTCCTACACACACACTGTTCCTACACACACACACACAGCTCCTACACACACAACACACAGCTCCTACACACACACACACACACTGCTCCTACACACACACACACACACACACACACAGCTCCTACACACAGAGCTTCTACACAGAAACACACACACACTGCTCCTACACACACACACACAGCTGCTTCACACACATACACACGCTCCTACACACACACACACACACACACACACACTGCTTCTACACACACACTCCTCACACACGCAAACACACACACAAAGCTCTTACACACACACAAAGCTCCTACACACACAGCTCCTACACAAACACACACACAGCTCCTACACACACACACACACACACACACACACACACACACACACACACACACACACACACAGCTGTTTCACACACATACACACGCTCCTACACACACACACACACACAAACACACACACAAAGCTCTTACACACACACAAAGCTCCTACACACACAAAGCTCCTACACACAGAGCTTCTACACACAAACACACACACTGCTCCTACACAAACACACACACACACACAGCTCCTACACACACACACACAGCTGCTTCACACACATACACACGCTCCTACACACACACACATACACACACACACACACACACACTGCTTCTACACACACACTCCTCACACACACACACAAAGCTCTTACACACACACAAAGCTCCTACACACACAGCTCCTACACAAACACACACACACACACACACACACACACACACACACACACACACACACACACACACACACACACACACACACACACACACACAGCTGCTTCACACACATACACACGCTCCTACACACACACACAAACACACACACAAAGCTCTTACACACACACAAAGCTCCTACACACACACAAAGCTCCTACACACACAGCTCCTACACACACACACTGCTCCTACACACACACTGCTCCTACACACACACTGCTCCTACACACACACACACACACACTCTCCTCACATACACACACATGTCCTACACACACACACACACACACACACACACTGCTCCTACACACACAGACACACACACAGCTCCAACATACACACACACACACACACACACACACACACACACTGCTCCTACACACACACACACACACACACACACACACACACACACACACACACAGCTCCAACATACACACACACACACACACACTGCTCCTACACACACACACACACACAGCTCCTACACACACACACCACACACACACTGCTCCTACACACACAAACACACACTGCCTCTACACACACACACACACACATCCCCACCACTCCTACACACACACACACACACACCCCTCCTAAACACACACACTGCTCCTGCACACAGACACAGCTCCTGCACACAGACACACACAAACACACTGCTCCTACACACTGCTCCTACACGCACACACACTGCTCCTACACACACACACACACACACACACACACACACACACACACACACACACACACACACACACACACACAAACACACACACTGCTCCTACACACACACTGCTCCTACACACACACACACACACACACACACTCCTCACACACACTCCTCACACACACTGCTCCTACACACACACACACCCCTCTTACTCACATGCGCGCCAGTCCCCCCATCCCCCAGCCTCTCAGCTGGGGAGTGATCACCCCTCTTCCTCACATGCGCGCCAGTCCCCCCATCCCCCAGCCTCTCAGCTGGGGAGTGATCACCCCTCTTCCTCACATGCGCGCCAGTCCCCCCATCCCCCAGCCTCTCAGCTGGGGAGTGATCACCCCTCTTCCTCACATGCGCGCCAGTCCCCCCATCCCCCAGCCTCTCAGCTGGGGAGTGATCACCCCTCTTACTCACATTGTCAATTAAAATATCAAATTGATCAGAAATACAGTGTAGACATTGATAATGTTGTAAATGAATATTGTAGCTGGAAAAGGCAGATTTTTTTATGGAATATCTACATAGGGGTACAGAGGCCCATTATCAGCAACCATCACTCCTGTGTTCCAATGGCACATTGTGTTAGCTAATCCACGTTTATAATTTTAAAAGGCTAATTTATCATTAGAAAACCTTTTTGCAATTATGTTAGCACAGCTGAAAACTGTTCTGATTAAAGAAGCAATAAAACTGGCCTTCTTTAGACTAGTTGAGTATCTGGAGCATCAGCACTTGTGGGTTCGATTACAGGCTCAAAATGGCCAGAAACAAAGAACCTTCCTCTGAAACTCATCAGTCTATTCTTGTTCTGAGAAACTATGCCTATTCCATGCAAGAAATTGCCAAGAAACTCAAGATCTTGTACAACACTGTACAACTCCCTTCACAGAACAACGCAAACTGGCTCTAACCAGAATAGAAAAAGGAGTGGGAGGCCCTGGTGCACAACTGAGCAAGAGGACAAGTACATTAGAGTGTCTAGTTTGAGAATCAGACACCTCACAAGTCCTCAACTGGCAGCTTCATTAAATAGTACCCGCAAAACACCAGTCTCAACGTCAACAGTGAAGAGGCAACTCTGGGATGCTGGCCTTCTAGGCAGAGTTGCAAATAAAAAGCCATATCTCAGACTGGCCAATAAAAAGAAAACAGACACAGGACAGAGGAACTCTGCCTAGAAGGCCAGCATCCCAGAGTTGCCTCTTCACTGTTGACACCGGTAGTGTATGTGAATTGGAAATGTGTTTTTTGCCTATCCCAACTCCCCCTGCACTTGGCCAGGGTCTGCCATTATCAACCCTGGAGCAATCGGGGTTAAGTGCCTTGCTCAAGAGTACATCGCTAGGTTTTTCACCTTGTCAGCTCAAGGATTCAAAATAGCGACCTTTCGCTTACTAGCCCAATGCTCTAACCGCTAGGCTACCTACTGCCCTATACCGTAAACAGTGTGAAATCACTATGAGACCTTGGGGGCGAAAGTCACTTACATGGATCAGGTTTGGTGTTTGTGGTATATGGCCAAGATATTCTGCTCTAAGCTAATATACTATAGGTTTAGTGTGCTGGCAGTACAGTATTGAAGCAGGGCCTGGATAGAAGCCCTAACAGGCTTACAAACTATAGTAGAGGGACTAGTTCAGTCACACAGCACATAAGCTTTATTATTGTGGAGGGGTTGGGTGTCCCTTAGGCTGGGGAGTGGGGAGATGGGGGGGCTGGAGACCAGATGGGGGGCTGAAGGGCTGGGGGAGATGGGGGGGCTGGAGACCAGATGGGGGGCTGAAGGGCTGGGGAGATGGGGGGACTGGAGACCAGATGGGGGGCTGAAGGGCTGGGGGAGATGGGGGGACTGGAGACTGGATGGGGGGCTGAAGGGCTGGGGGAGATGGGGGGCTGGAGACCAGATGGGGGGCTGAAGGGCTGAGAGGCTGGGAGGCTGGGGAGATGGGGGGACTGGAGACCGGATGGGGGGCTGAAGGGCTGAGAGGCTGGGGAGTGGGGGGACTGGAGACCGGACGGAGGGCTGGATAATGGGGAATGTAGATTGGGGAATGGGCCTGGCGACAGCCTGTATTACTTCATAGGACATATTATAGTATAGGGAGAGAGGGATGTGTGTGTATGTGTGTGTGTGTGGTTATGCCCTTCTTGGATGTGGGGGTACACCATTAGATACCTCAGACAGAGATCACACACTACCTATTACGGTCACACACACACCCAGTCACACACGCACACACACACACCTCTCCCTCACAGACACACGAAAAACAAACATCTCTCTCTCTCCCACACAAACACATCTCTCTCTCCCACAAAAACACATCTCTCTCTCTCCCACACAAACACATCTCTCTCTCCCACACAAACACATCTCTCTCTCCCACACAAACACATCTCTCTCTCCCACACAAACACATCTCTCTCTCTCCTTCACAGACACACGAAAGACAAACACACACGCCTCAACTCCCACACAAACACATCTCTCTCTCCCACACAAACACATATCTCTCTCCCACACAAACACATCTCTCTCTCTCTCCCACACAAACACATCTCTCTCTCTCTCTCCAACACAAACACATCTCTCTCTCTCTCCCACACAAACACATCTCTCTCTCTCCCACACAAACACATCTCTCTCTCTCCCACACAAACACATCTCACTCTCTCCCACACAAACACATCTCTCTCTCTCCCACACAAACACATCTCTCTCTCTCCCTCACAGACACACGAAAGACAAACACACACGCCTCAATCTCCCACACAAACACATCTCTCTCTCTCCCACACAAACACATCTCTCTCTCTCTCCCACGCAAACACATCTCTCTCTCTCCCACACAAACACATCTCTCTCTCTCCCACACAAACACATCTCTCTCTCTCCCACACAAACACATCTCTCTCTCTCCCACACAAACACATCTGTCTCTCCCACACAAACACATCTCTCTCTCTCCCACACAAACACATCTCTCTCTCCCACACAAACACATCTCTCTCTCCCACACAAACACATCTCTCTCTCTCCCAAACACATCTCTCTCTCACACAAACACATCTCTCTCTCTCCCAGACAAACACATCTCTCTCTCTCCCACACAAACACATCTCTCTCTCCCACACAAACACACCTCTCTCTCTCCCACACAAACACATCTCTCTCTCCCACACAAACACATCTCTCTCTCTCCCAAACACATCTCTCTCTCTCTCCCAAACACATCTCTCTTTCACACAAACACATCTCTCTCTCTCCCAGACAAACACATTTCTCTCTCCCACACAAACACATCTCTCTCTCTCCCACACAAACACATCTCTCTCTCTCCCACACAAACACATCTCTCTCTCCCACACAAACACATCTCTCTCTCTCTCCCAAACACATCTCTCTCTCACACAAACACATCTCTCTCTCTCTCCCACACAAACACATCTCTCTCTCTCTCTCCCACACAAACACATCTCTCTCTCTCTCTCCCACACAAACACATCTCTCTCTCTCCCAGACAAACACATCTCTCTCTCTCCCACACAAACACATCTCTCTCTCCCAGACACGCGGACCGAGCGGGTCAAGCTCCTGTGGTTCAACAGCTCAGTGTATTATCATAAGGAGCAGTCTAATTCCCCCTCTACTTCAATTAGGCCTTTTCTAATCTTTATTAACATGACCATTATACATAATGACATCATCAGCTGACCTTCTACACACACACACACACACACACACACACACACACACACACACACACACACACACACACACACACACACACACACGGCAAAACACACACGTGTCACACACATAGCTATGTAGTTAGAATCCCCGTTTCCTACTCCAGCCCCCATCTCTACCCCCTCTTCAACCCCTCACTCTTAATCCCCATCCTCATCCATCTCCATGGAGACTGGCGCCTGGCAACAGCTTGAGGAGAGCAGTTGCCACGGCGACGCAAACGCTCTCTCTCCTTGTCTCAGAGAGGTGATGTCATCGTGTCCTGGATGGCGATGGTAGAGAGAGAGGGAGAGCTATATTATGGGATTTCCTTATGATGCAGGAAAAACGAAATGGAGAGCACTGAATAATTTGTTTTAAATGTGTTGTACATTTAACCTTTGGAGTGCTGTCCATTTCATGTTTTATCTTACGAGGATCCAGCCTCTTCGATGATGCAACACCCATTCATTTTGTAGGAGGACTTCAGAGTGAGCAGGTTGTTCCTCATTTCCTGTCCTCGTGGCTGGCTAGGCGTTAAGCACTCTCCCTCTCCTTATCCCCTCTATCTATCCCTTTACACACGGGACACGCTCTATCGTTCATCTTCATTTAACAACATAACCCTGTTTGTGTATTACACTCCTCTGTGCACTCTCTCCCCCTTTCAAACATGTCCTACACTCTCCATCTTCCCTTCCTTCCCTCCATCTCCTTTATCTTCCCGTCACCCTCTCCTCCTCCTCCTCCTCCCCCCTCCCCCGCTCCAATCATCCCTGAGTAATGCTGACTGCCACCAGCATGACCGACCAACAGCCCCCAGCACTTACAACGAACACACACACACACACACTACAGTACTTGTAGAGTGAGCACAATCCAGACAGACACACACACACACACACACACACACACACACACACACACACACACACACACACACACACACACACACACACACACACACACACACACACACACACACACACACACACACACACACAGTTCATGTTAAGCATATTCAGAGTACTTGTAGAGTGAACACAATCCAACAGACAGACAGAGACACACAGTGAGGTCATAGAGTACAGCTCATGGGGTACATACACTGTAAGTATACTGTGTCCCAGCCATGACCCTTTCTCCCACTGGGGTCAAGCACACACAGTGACGGAGATAGCTACAGTGGGCCCATACAGCTCAACACACTCACTCATACATTACAGCCAGACACAGAGCTTAGTTCAGCCCAGCAAAAATACACTGATACAGCCAACAACCATCTGTGTCTCTCACACTGATTCAGACACACACACACACGCGCACGCGCACACACACACACACTATGGTTGGGTAGTGGCCCAGGGAGAGAGGAAAAAGGGAGAAAGGAAAAAGGGAGAGAGGTGAGGAGAAGAGAAGGGACAACATGATGAGAGATGCTGTGAGGTTAGTCAGTGAGGTCACGTCTGCTCTGTAGCATATTAACATGTTAGAGCACCGCTTTGCTCTAAACAGGCTAAATTGAATAGACAATGCTAGCCATCTCTCTGTACCCTCCCAGCCCAGCAGAGCCCAGCTACTGTTGTGGAAGACAGGCGTCTTACATATGAATGAATGAACCAATTTGCTCCTGGGAGACTGATGCCCTTGTCTGTGCCATCCAAACACACTAGCGTGGCTGTGAACACTGGTAGAGGTCATTTGGAAGGCTCGTTGCTCGACAGGGGTTTTATGTCATCGTATTAGTCTGTTAAGAGAGGTGGCAGGCTCTCTCAATGTCTGTTGAAGTGAATGTCACCATGTGTTCTCTCTCTTTCAGCGTAAGTAAAGGGTGTGTGTGTGTGTATATGTGTGTGTGTGTGTCTGTGTGAGTGTGTGTGTGTGTGTATATGTGTGTATGTGTGAGTGTGTGTGTGTGTGTATATGTGTGTATGTGTGAGTGTATGTGTGAGTGTATATGTGAGTGTGTGTCTATGTGTGAATATGTGTGAGTGTATGTGTATATGTATATGTGAGTGTGTGAGTATATGTGAGTATGTGTGTGTGTGTGTGTGTGTGTGTGAGTATGTGTGTGTGTATACAGTGGGCTCCAAAATTACTGGCACCCCTGACTTGCAATGCACAAACAATACTTAAAAAAATATAAACAATATAATTATAGAGATAAACTCAAAATACCAACATGTGAGAAATACTGTACTCTATTAATGTTTCAATGGAACCAACCAAAATCATTCAATTATTTATACAAAATACATTTTACCAAAATCAAGGTTTCCTAATTATTGGCACTCCTCATTTAGTACTTAGTGCCACCACCTCTGGCAGGGATAACAGCATGGAGTCTTTTCCTGTGATGTTTGACAAGGTTAAGGAACACATTTGGAGGGATTTTGGACCATTCCTCTATGCAGATCCTTTCAAGATCCTTCACATTCTTGGGTTTGCGCTTATCAACTGCCCTCTTCAACTCAGCCCACAGGTTTTTGATTGGATTGAGGTCCGGCGACTGAGATGGCCATGGCAGAACATTGATTTTGTTGTCACAGAACCATTTCTGTGTGGATCTTGAGGTTTGTTTTGTGTCATTGTCTTGTTGGAAAGTCCACCTACGGCCAAGTCCCAGCCTTCTGGCAGAGGCAACCAGATTGTCAGCCAAAATTGCCTGATACTTGGTGGAATTCATTATGCCATCAATCTTAACCAGTGCCCCTGGACCTCTGGAATTAAAACAGCCCCAAAACATCACTGACCCACCACCATATTTCACTGTGGGTATGAGGTGCCTCCTTGTATGCATCTCTGTTTCGACGCCAAACATGCCGATGCTGTATCTGACCAAAACGTTACATTTTGGTGTCATCTGACCAGAGCACCTTCTTCCAGTCATAATTTAAATGACGTTGGGCAAACTCCAAGTGCTTGCATCTGTATCTTGGGGTCAGAAAGGGCTTTCTTCTGGAACCCTTCCAAAGAGCCCGTGATTGTGGAGGTGGCGTCTGATGGTGCTTTTTGAAACCTGGTGACCCCAAGACGCCACCAAGGCCTGCAATTCTTTCACAGTGATTCTTGGGGATTGTGTTGCTTCTCTCACCATCCTCCTCCCTTTCCTGGGGGGTGAAATGCATTTGCATCCTCTACCCGTGAGGTTTTCAACTGTTCCATATCTTTTGAATGTTTTAATAATTGCCCTGACAGTGCTCAGTGGTATATTCAATCGTTTGTGGATCTTCTTGCAGCCATACCAGATTTATGAAGGTCTACGACCATCTGTCTCTTTTGAACTGCCAGTTCTTTTGTTTTCTTCATGGTGTTGGATGACAGCGGGATATTGCATGTGTGTTACCTCATTTTTATACCCTAGTGAAACAGGAAGTGATGTAATGGCTCAATATAGTTCCTTAAGACTTAGATAAACTTAAATAAGTGGAATTTAATTTGTGGTTTAATTTTGGTAGATGTTATTTACAATAATATTTAAGGGTGCCATTAATTGTGAAACCTTGATTTGGAGGACATTGATTTTTAATTAAATCAATAAAATATTTTGGTTGGTTCCATTGAAACATTAATAAAGTACAGTATTTCTCACATGTTGCTATTTTGAGTTTCCCTATAATTATATTGTTTATATTTGTTTAAGCATTGTTTGTGCATTGCAAGTCAGGGGTGCCAGTAATTTTGGAGCCCACTGTATATATGTGAATGTATATGTATATGTGAGTGTGTGTGTGTGCCAGCCCGCGTGTGTGTGCAGTGACCTGTACAGAGACTGCGAGGGTTAAATGTGTAGTTTGACTTCTCTTAGTCTTTTCTCATCCTGTCTTTCTCTCTCCAACCTATACACCTCTCTGTTTTCACATTTTCTCCCCCTCTTCTCTATATAGACTTCTCCTCCTCTTCTTTGTCTTTATTCCCCTCCTGTTACTTTCCTCTCTGCTATTCTTTCCATTCTCCCTCTCCTCTTTTCCTCTGTCGTTCTACCAGTGCTGTGTTCAGAATGCTAATAGCCAGACACAAATTAAAGAAGAAAAGGCAGAACCTCCTCTTTTCTCTCTCGTACCATCATTGATTCTTTCCCATCCTTGAAGTCATGTGCTACACACATAAAGACAGACACACACACACACGCACACACACACACACACACACACTACACCCAGAGCAGCCTAATGAGTATTAGCTGGTGAGAGTTTGATGGTTTGTTTTGCTGTCTTGGTCCTGTGAGAGAGAAACTGGGGGACCTAAGGGCTGAGCTGGTCTATTCATTTAATATGTCTGAGCACATCGTACCACACTGAGCCTCTTTTCATTACAGAGAGAGGCCTAGTGAAGCAATCAGCCAGCCAGGACATACACGCACACAAACACGCACACACACATAAATACTCCAGTGCTTCAATTTCATCCAATGCACACACGGCCTTAGCAACCCAGTGGTAAATATACAGGTGTTTGTGTGTCTCTGAATCACTCATTAGTTTGTGAGGGAGTGTACAGCAGAGACAGTCTGTGTGTGGGTTTAGTGTTGTAGGCGCCATTTCTCATTAGTCTGTGTGTGTACTGTAAGTCTGCATGCACATTTTTCTGTCTGCATGAGTAGTGACTGTGTGTGTGTGTTTGTCAGTATGTGTGTGTCAGTATGTGTGTGTCGGTATGTGTGCGTGTGTGTGTGTGTGTGTGTGTGTGTGTGTGTGTGTGTGTGTGTGTGTGTGAGAGACACACTTTCCACCGCCAGAGACATGACACCCCAACACCGCCCACCCCCATTTAGGACCAAGGACCTCTCTCGCCCTCTCTCTGCTCCTACCCTATGCCATCATCAGGTCTTCTATTCCTTGTTGTGAGAACAAACCCACACACACGCGCCTGGACGTTCCCCATTAGAGACGCACTTAGATGCATAGTCTGTGAGCCTTGATTGTCTTCTCCAGACAATAACAAAAACTGAGGATGACCCCACTCAGCACCCCTCCATCTCATACTTTCTCTCTCCCTCCCTCTCCTTATCTACACCCCCTCTGTTCCACTTCTCTCCCCATTCTCTTGTATTCTTTACTCTTCTGTTCTCTCTTACTCCATCTCCCTGTCTGGATGTCTTTATTTTATTCTCTCTCTCAGAAACCAGCTGACTATACATGTGCACACACACACACACACACACACACACACACACACACACACACACACACACACACACACACACGGGTCTGTGGGCCTGAGAGTATGATTTAAAGATGAATGGAATCCTGCTGCACTCTGGTCAATGACACCACTGGAGAGTACACACAGTAACAGGGAGACATGGACGGAGAGATGGGCGGAGATGGAGGAGAGAAGAGAGGGTGGGAAAGAGACAGTGTGGATGGAGAGATGGACAGAGAGATGGGTAGATAGAGGGAAAGAGAGAAAAGAGAAAAAGAGAGAAGGAGAGGCAGATAGAGAGGTAGTGCAGAAAATAGAATGAGGCCAATGTAGAGTTACTCTCTAGGAGGCTGGGGGCTCCAGGGCGTCTGTGAGTCTCTGGGTTCTTTTTGTGTCGTTTTCTTAAAGGAAAGGCATTGACGCAGTTAGGACAGTGAGGGATACTGTGTCGGTGTCTTAATGTGTGTTGGTGTGTCCCCATGTGCAGTTGCAAACCGTAGTCTGGCTTTTTTATGGCGGTTTTGGAGCAGTGGCTTCTTCCTTGCTGAGCGGCCTTTCAGGTTATGTCTATTTAGGACTCATTTGACTGTGGATATAGATACTTTTGTACCCGTTTCCTCCAGCATCTTCACAAGGTCCTTTGCTGTTGTTCTGGGATTGATTTGCACTTTCACACCAAAGTACGTTCATCTCTAGGAGACAGAACTAGTCTCCTTCCTGTGCGGTATGACGGCTGAGTGGTCCCATGATGTTTATACTTGCGTACTATTGTTTGTACACATGAACCTGGTACCTTCAGGCATTTGGAAATTGCTCCCAAGGACGAACCAAACTTGTGGAGGTCTACAATTGCTTTGCTGAGGTCTTGGCTGATTTCTTTTGATTTTCCCATGATGTCAAGCAAAGAGGCACTGAGTTTGAGGGCAGGCCTTGAAATACATCCACAGGTACACCTCCGACTCAAATGATGTCAATTAGCCTATCAGAAGTATCTAAAGCCATGACATAATTATCTGGAATTTTTCAAGCTGTTTAAAGGCACAGTCAACTTAGTGTATGTAAACTTCTGACTCACTGGAATTGTGATTCAGTGAGTTATAAGTGAAATAATCTGTCTGTAAACAATTTTTTGAAAAATTACGTGTGTCATGCACAAAGTAGACGTCTTAACTGACTTGCCAAAAGTATAGTTTGTTAACTTTTTATGGATAGGGGGCAGTATTTTCACGGCCGGATAAAAAACGTACCCGATTTAATCTGATTATTACTCCTGCCCAGAAACTAGAATATGCATATAATTATTAGCTTTGGATAGAAAACACTCCAAAGTTTCTAAAACTGTTTGAATGGTGTCTGTGAGTATAACAGAACTCATTTGGCAGGCCAAAACCTGAGAAGATTCCAAACAGGAAGCGCCCTCTCTGACCATTTCTTGGCCTTCTTGATCATCTCTATCCAAAACAGGGGATCTCTGCTGTAACGTGACATTTTCTAATGCTCCCATAGAATCTCAGAAGGCGCCAGAACGTTGAATGGTGACTTTGCAGGCCATGGCTGAAAAACAGTAGCGCATTTGGATAGTGGTCGATCTGAGAAAATGAGACTGGGGGCGCGTGCACGAGCCGACTCCATGTTTTTATTTTTTCGTCTTTGAACGAAAACAGGGTTTCCCGGTGGGAATATTATCGCTTTTTATGAGAAAAATCGCATAAAAATTGATTTTAAACAGCGTTTGACATGCTTCGAGGTACGGTAATGGAATATTTAGAAATTTCTTGTCACGAAACGCGCCGGGCGCGTCACCCTTCTTTACCCTTCGGATAGTGTCTTGAACGCACGAACAAAACGCCGCTATTTGGATATAACTATGGATTATTTGGAACCAAACCAACATTTGTTATTGAAGTAGAAGTCCTGGGAGTGCATTCTGACGAAGAACAGCAAAGGTAATCCAATTTTTCTTATAGTAAATCTGAGTTTGGTGAGCCCCAAACTTGGTGGGTGTCAAAATAGCTAGCCCGTGATGGCGAGCTATCTACTCAGAATATTGCAAAATGTGCTTTCACCGAAAAGCTATTTTAAAATCGGACACCGCGATTGCATAAAGGAGTTCTGTATTTATAATTCTTAAAATAATTGTTATGTTTTTTGTGAACGTTTATCGTAAGTAATTTAGTAAATTCACCGGAAGTGTTCGGTGGGAATGCTAGTTCTGAACATCACATGCTAATGTAAAAAGCTGGTTTTTGATATAAATATGAACTTGATTGAACCAAACATGCATGTATTGTATAACATAATGTCATAGGAGTGTCATCTGATGAAGATCATCAAAGGTTAGTGCTGCATTTAGCTGTGGTTTTGTTTTTTGTGACATTATATGCTTGCTTGAAAAATGGGTGTCTGATTATTTCTGGCTGGGTACTCTGCTGACATAATCTAATGTTTTGCTTTCGCTGTAAAGGCTTTTTGAAATCGGACAGTGTGGTTAGATAAAGGAGAGTCATGTCTTTAAAATGGTGTAAAATAGTCATATGTTTGAAAAATGGAAGTTTTCGGATTTTCGAGGACTTTGTATTTCGCGCCACGCCCATCATTGGATATTGGACAGGTGTTCCGCTAGCGGAATGTCTAGATGTAAGAGTAACAAGAAATTTGTGGAGTGGTTGAAAAACGAGTTTTAATGACTCCAACCTAAGTGTATGTAAACTTCCCACTTCAACTGTACATCAGAATTTTACAAATTATTTTCTGAACAAGTAGCTCCCTTCCTACTTGATGTCTTTTAAGACAGTATTAAAAACTGTATCAATGAATTCGCGAGGGCGGTGGCACAATCTGCAGCACCTCATCCTCATCCTACTAGAATCTGAAGTCAAATGTCTACTATATGGTGATGTTCTGGTGCTTCTGTCCCCAACCAAGGAGGGCTACAGCACCACCTAGACCTTCTGCACAGATTCTGTCAGACTTGGGCCCTGACAGTTAATCTCAGTAAGACAAAAATAATGGTGTTCCAAAAAAGGTCCAGTAGCCAGGACCATAAAAACAAATTCCACCCAGACACTGTTGCCCTAGGGCACACAAAACACAATACCTACCTCGGCCTAAAAATCCGCACCAAAGGTACCTTCCACAAAGCTGTGAACGATCTGAGACAAGGCAAGAAGGGCCGTCTACGCCATCAAAAGGAACATGCATTTGACTTGAATCAGTTATAGAACCCATTTCCCTTTATGGTTGTAAGTTCTGGGGTCCGCTCACCGACCAAGAATTCACAAAATGGGACAAACACCAAATTGAGACTTTGCATGCAAAATTCTGCAAAAACATCCTCAGTGTACAACGTAAAACACCAAATAATGCACGCAGAGCAGAATTAGGACGATTCCCACTAATTATCAAAATCCAGAAAAGAGCAATTAAATTCTACAACCACCTAAAAATAAGTGATTCTCAAACCATCCATAAAAGCCCTCACCTACAGAGAGATGAACCTGGAGAAGAGTCCCCTCTGCCAGCTGATACGAGGACTCTGTTCACAAACACAAACAGAATCCACAGAGCCCCAGGACAGGAACACAAATAGACCCAACCAGATCATGAGAAAACAAAAAGAGAATTACTTGACACATTGGAAAGAATTAGCAAAAAATAGAGCAAACTAGAATGCTTGCAGGTAGCCTAGTGGTTAGAGCATTGGGCTAGTAATGGAAAGGTTGCTAGATCGAATCCCCAAGCTCACAAAGTAAAAATCTGTTGGTCTGCCCCTGTTCCTAAGCTGTCATTGTCAGTAAGAATTTGTTCTTAACTAGCCTCAAAAAGTTAACCAACAGCGCAGTTCAAGAAGAAGAAAATATTTACCAAGTAGGCTAAAATAAAAAGTAACAATAAGAATAACAATAATGAGGCTATATGCAGGGGGCACCGGTACAGAGTCAGTGTGCAGGGGTACAGGCTAGTTGAGGTAATATGTAGGTGGGGGCGAAGTGACTATGCATAGGTAACAAACAAACAGCGAGTAGCAACAGTGTACAAAAGGGTGGGGGGGGTCAATGTAAATTGTCCGGTGGAAATTTTTATGAATTGTTCAGCAGTCTTGGGGGTATAAGCTGTTAATGAACAGCATTCTCACATAGGTGTTCCTTTTGTCCAGGTGAGAAAGGGCAGTGTGGAGTTCGATTGAGATTGCGTCATCTGTGGATCTGTTGGGGCGGTACGCAAATTGGAGTGGGTCTAGGGTGTCTGGGAGGATGCTGTTGATGTGAGCCATGACCAACTTCTCAAAGCACTTCATGGCTACCGACGTGAGTGCCGCGGGGCGGTAATCATTTAGGCTAGTTACCTTCGCTTTCTTGGGCACAGAGACTATGGTGGTCTGCTTGAAACATGTAGGTATTACAGACTCGGTCACGGAGAGGTTGAAAATGTCAGTGAAGACACTTGACAGTTGTTCCGCGCATGCTTTGAGTACACGTCCTGGTAATCTGTCTGGCCCAGCGGCTTTGTGGTTAACTTTATTGGGAAAGGGGGCAGCAATAGGGAAGTTTGGATGAAAAGCATGCCCAGAGTAAATTGCCTGTTACTCAGGCCCAGAAGCTAGGATATGCATATAATTGGTAGATTTGGATAGAAAATAAAGTTTAAAAAACTGTTAAAATAATGTCTGTGAGTATAACAGAACTCATATGGCAGGCAAAAACCTGAGAGAAATCGAACCAGGATGTGGGAAATCTGAGGTTTGTAGTTTTTTTAAGTGATTGCCTATCCAATATCCTGTGTCTGTGGGGTCAGATTGCACTTCCTAAGGCTTCCAGTAGATGTCAACAGTCTTTAGAAGTTGTTTCAGGCTTGTATTGTGAAAGGGGATCGAATAAGAGCTGTTTCAACAAGTGGTCAAGCTGAAAGACATTAGTTTAGTCTCGCGCGTGGCTGTGAGCGCGACACTCGTTCTCTTTCCTTTCTAATGACGGAATTGTCCGGCTGGAATATTATTGAAAATGTATGATAAAAACATCCTAAAGATTGATTATATACATCGTTTGACATGTTTCTACTAACTTTAATGTAACTTTTTTGACTTTTGTGCCCGCGCTTTGTCCATTTGGATTACTGGACTAAACGCACGAACAAAAAGGAGGTATTTGGACATAAAGATGAACTTTATCGAATAAAACGAACATTTATTGTCTAACATGGAGACCTGGGAGTGCCATCAGATGAAGATCATCAAAGGTAAGTGATTCATTTTAACGCTATTTCTGACTTTTGTGACACCTCTCCTTGGTTGGAAAATGGCTGTATGGTTTTCTGTGGCTAGGCGCTGACCTAACATAATCGCATGGTGTGCTTTCGCCATAAAGCCTTTTTGAAATCGGACACAGCGGCTGGATTAACAAGAAGTTTATCTTTAAAATGGTGTATAATACTTGTATGTTTGAGGAATTGTAATTATGAGATTTCTGTTGTTTGAATTTGGCGTCCTGCAATTTCACTGGCTGTTGGCGAGGTGGGACGCTAGCATCCCGAACGATCCCAGAGAGGTTAAAGGTTTTGTTCACATCGGCTACCGAGAGCGTTATCACACAGTCATCCAGAACAGCTGGTGCTCTCGTGCATGCTTCGGTGTTGCTTGCCTCGAAGCGAGCATAAAAGCATTTAGCTCGTCTGGTAGGCTCGCGTCACTGGGCAGCTCACATCTGGGTTTCCCTTTGTAGTCCGTAATAGTTTTCAAGCCCTGCCACATCCGACGAGCGCCAGAGCCGGTGTAGTAGGATTGAATATTAATCCTGTATTGACGCTTTGCTTGTTTGATGGTTTATCTAAGGGCATAGCGGATTTCTTAAAAGCGTCCGGATTAGTCTCCCACTCCTTGAAAGTGGCAGCTCTAGCTTTTAGCTCGATGCGGATGTTGCCTGTAATCTATGGCTTCTGGTTGGGATATGTACGTACAGTCACTGTGGGGTCAACGTCGTCGATGCATTTATTGATGAAGCCGATGACTGAGGTGGTGTATTCCTCAATGCCATTGGATGAATCCCGGAACATATTCCAGTCTGTGCTAGCAAAACAGTTCTGTAGCGTAGCATCTGCGTCATCTGACCACTTCCGTATTGAGCGAGTCACTGGTACTTTCTGCTTTTAGTTTTTGCTTGTAAGCAGGATTCAGGAAGATAGAATTATGGTCAGATTTGCCAAATGGAGGGCGGGGGAGAGCTTTGTATGCATCTCTGTGTGTGGAGTAAAGGTGGTCTAGGATTTTCTTTCCCTGTTTGCATATGTGACATGCTGGTAAAAATTTTGTAAAACGGATTCAAGTTTGCCTGCATTAAAGTCCCCGGCCACTAGGAGCGCCGCTTCTGGGTGAGCAGTTGACAGAACTTGCTCTCAAGAGAAGACAGGCTATGTGCCAACTGCCCACAAAATGAGGTGGAAAGTGAGCTGCACTAACCTCCTGACAACTGTAGGTCCATATCAGAGACACATATTTTCCTCAGATTACACAGACCAATAAAGAATTTGAAAACAAATCCAATCTTAATAAACTCCCATATCTATGAGGTGAAGTACCACAGTGTGCCATCACAGCAGCAAGATCTGGGACCTGTTTTGTGACCTATTTGCACATTGTTACAACTGCCAATAATTGCCAATAATGTACAATTTTAAATGTCTATATTCTTTTAAAACTGTTTTGAGTGTAATGTTTACTGTTCATGTTTTATTTACCTTGTTTATTTCCCTTTTGTTTATTGTCAATTTAATTTGCTTTGGCAATGTAAACATCTGTTTCCCATGCCAATAAAGCCCTTTGAATTGAGAGAGAGAGAGATTATGTGAGTAGCATCTGGATTGATTCATTAAAGATCTTTATCAGCAGACAGAGGAAGAGACAGTGGTGTAGGGATGGGTAGATGGGGAAACGGAGGTGAAGAGATGGATCGATAGAGAAATGGAGAGAAGGAGAGCCCGTGGTGGTGGGAGGTGGGGAGATAGAAGGATATAGCAAAGGAAAGAAGGAGAGATGAAGCAGGCAGAGTTAGAGAGATGAAGAGATAGAGAGAGATGGAGATAAACAAGGCAGAGGGAGATGAGCTGAGATATGCTGTGCATTTATTTTCCCTGCATGAAGGAGTAATGAAGGGTTGGAGGTGGAGGGGCGGGAGAAAACAGGAAAGCTGTTATTAGTGGGGGAGAGCAGGAGGAGGAGAGGAGGGAGGTGGAAAGGAGGGGAGGGAGTAGGGCCTAATAAACACCATGTTAGTGCGCTATATAAAGAGCATGATGCAGGAAAGAAAACACTTAGAGTAGCAGCACTAATGTGTTTAGCTCTGTTCCTGAAGGAATAGTCGTTTATAGCTCTGAGTATGAATCATTCTGGTTCACTATACATCAACCCTCTCTGTCTATAGCTCTGAGTATGAATCATTCTGGTTCACTATACATTAACCCTCTCTGTTTATAGCTCTGAGTATGAATCATTCTGGTTCACTATACATTAACCCTCTCTGTTTATAGCTCTGAGTATGAATCATTCTGGTTCACTATACATTAACCCTCTCTGTCTATAGCTCTGAGTATGAATCATTCTGGTTCACTATACATCAACCCTCTCTGTTTATAGCTCTGAGTATGAATCATTCTGGTTCACTATACATCAACCCTCTCTGTTTATAGCTCTGAGTATGAATCATTCTGGTTCACTATACATTAACCCTCTCTGTGTATAGCTCTGAGTATGAATCATTATGGTTCACTATACATCAACCCTCTCTGTCTATAGCTCTGGGTATGAATCATTCTGGTTCACTATACATCAACCCTCTCTGTTTATAGCTCTGAGTATGAATCATTATGGTTCACTATACATCAACCCTCTCTGTCTATAGCTCTGAGTATGAATCATTCTGGTTCACTATACATCAACCCTCTCTGTCTATAGCTCTGAGTATGAATCATTCTGGTTCACTATACATCAACCCTCTCTGTGTATAGCTCTGAGTATGAATCATTCTAGTTCACTATACATCAACCCTCTCTGTTTATAGGTCTGAGTATGAATCATTCTGGTTCACTATACATCAACCCTCTCTGTGTATAGCTCTGAGTATGAATCATTCTGGTTCACTATACATCAACCCTCTCTGTGTATAGCTCTGAGTATGAATCATTCTGGTTCACTATACATCAACCCTCTCTGTGTATAGCTCTGAGTATGAATCATTCTGGTTTACTATACATTAACCCTCTCTGTGTATAGCTCTGAGTATGAATCATTCTGGTTCACTATACATTAACCCTCTCTGTCTATAGCTCTGAGTATGAATCATTCTGGTTCACTATACATCAACCCTCTCTGTCTATAGCTTTGAGTATGAATCATTGTGGTTCACTATACATCAACCCTCTCTGTCTATAGCTCTGAGTATGAATCATTCTGGTTCACTATACATCAACCCTCTCTGTGTATAGCTCTGAGTATGAATCATTCTGGTTCACTATACATCAACCCTCTCTGTTTATAGCTCTGAGTATGAATCCTTCTGGTTCACTATACATCAACCCTCTCTGTGTATAGCTCTGAGTATGAATCATTCTGGTTCACTATACATTAACCCTCTCTGTCTATAGCTCTGAGTATGAATCATTCTGGTTCACTATACATTGACCCTCTCTGTGTATAGCTCTGAGTATGAATCATTCTGGTTCACTATACATTAACCCTCTCTGTTTATAGCTCTGAGTATGAATCATTCTGGTTCACTATACATCGACCCTCTCTGTGTATAGCTCTGAGTATGAATCATTCTGGTTCACTATACATTAACCCTCTCTGTTTATAGCTCTGAGTATGAATCATTCTGGTTTACTTTACATTAACCCTCTTTGGGAATGACGAGACACTGAGAGATTAGGGCAAAGGTGCAAAAACCTTCTATATCCTGGACTTGTTTAAAGCCTGGACCTGGCACATAGAGATCTGGGACTGAGCTAGCTCAAACCTTGGTGCAGTATTCAAGTCTACCTGGCTTGGTGAAGGTTAAAGCTACATAAATACTACTTGACTCACTAATCATGGTGCTGATGTAGTTCCCCAGGGGTGAATTATACTGTATAATAACACTGTTCAGTCTCAGGGGAACAGAAGGGAAACACATTGAAAGATTGGGGCAAGGTGACTCCTTCTCATC
>NW_021823484.1:0-40218 GCF_901001165.1 Salmo trutta | reverse complement strand
TCACACAGGAACAAACTGAAAGCACGTTCACACAGGAACAAAGAGCGCCACGTTCCCACAGGAACAAACTGACAGCACGTTTCACACAGGAACAACTGAAAGCACATTCACACAGGAACAAACTGAAAGCACGTTCACCACAGGAACAAACGAAAGCACATTCACACCAGGAAACCAACTGAAACGCACGTCACACAGGCACAAACTGAAAAGCACATTCACACAGGAACAAAATGACGCGCAACGTTCACACAGGAACAAACTGAAAAGACACTGTTCACACAGGAACAAATGAAAAGAAACGTTCACCAACCAGGGAACAAACTGAACGCCGTTCACACAGGAACAAAATGCAAGAACGTTCACACAGGAACAAACTGAAAGCACATTCACACAAGAACAGACAAACTGAAAGCACAATTCACACAGGAACAGACTGAAAGCACGTTTCACACCAGGAACAACTGAAAGCTCGTTCACACAGGCGTACAAACTGAAAGCACATTCACACAGGAACAGACAAACTGAAAGCACGTTCCACAGGAACAAGACAGACTGAAGCGCATTCACACAGGAACAGACAGACTGAAAGCACATTCACACAGGAACAGACAGACTGAAAGCACATTCACACAGGAACAGACAAACTGAAAGCACGTTCACACAGGAACAGACAGACTGAAAGCACGTTCACTCAGGAACAGACAGACTGAAAGCACATTCACACAGGAACAGACAGACTGAAAGCACGTTCACACAGGAACAGACTGAAAGCACATTCACACAGGAACAAACTGACTGAAAGCGCATTCACACTGTCATGACGTTGGCCTGTGGGTAAGGTTTATGACCCCCCCCCCCATAAATAGCTTTCTCCCTTCCCCTCTCTGACCCTACTGAAGGACTTGAATAGCCTGTGTTAAATATAGAGAGTCTGGGAACATCAAACAAATGGGGAAAGGAACCATATTTTGGTAATAAAACCAGTTGGAAATATGCTTTGGAAAGTAATGAGTATGGATGTCAGTTCGTTGTTATCTGAGACATTATGATTGATGACAGGACGACATAAACTGTACCTGAGAAAGTATACACCCTCTAGTTATCAGAGTAACATGGAATTGTTATGCAATTGAAATGTTTGATATTGAAATTGTTTGTTAGGAGATGAAATGTAATTTTAGCTTCCAAATGAGAGAATTGGGTTTTCAAAAGGAAAGTGCTCTGCTTGATCAGTGGCCCACCCCTGTGAAGAGGAGGGGTTATAAACGATGAAACACATCCTTCCCCCCCTCTCCACTATATAAGCCTTTGACGAAAAGATAACCACGTTGTTCCAGTACGGGAGGTCTGCAGCCTCTACATTAGAAGGACACACATGTCAAGGACAGAACTAAGCCAAACTCGGCGTGAGCTATGGTATGAACTGGTATGAACTTTGAGCTTATTCACTACAGAAGTGCTACTTCCTAGCCGTTGAGTTAGCAGCGGCCGCTGTAGACGTGGGCTAGGAAAGGATGGACGACAGATCCAGTCTAACAGACGGACGAAGATACCACCACGTATCCAATTTACCACCAGAGACATTCTTAAGAGTTTACAGGAAGATCTGTTGGCCAACCCGGCCAGCATCTACGACCAATCTACCGAAGCGCAGCTCAGAGTAAATATTTATTGCATTTTCCTTTTCCAAATGGGCGGTAATTTAGAATGCATAAGATAATGTATTTACGATAGCATAGCTGCTGTTTCTTCGTTCCTAAATCTTCCCGCTCTTTCATTCAAGCCCAACCCCCTTTCCTTTGTGTAACCAGCCATGATACACGCTCAGTCCACCAGGACGTTTTCTGTATGACATCATTTGTATTCTGTGTATATGTAATTCTGTGTGATTAGTTTAGGTATTTAGTAAATAAATAATTAAACCCAATTTTGTATTGCTGATTCAACTTGTTAGCCAGGGTTCGTGAAGATAACCAAGAATTTACAACTTTCATTATGAGACTGAAAATAAGATAAGGGTTAATATTGACTGCTATCGATGTAAAATATTACTAAGTATTTTAAGAGTTTATTCGGAAGATAACGGCTCTATAAACGTTCTTCCGTGGTGCCCCGACTTTCTAGTTAATTACATTTACATTATTAGCTTAATCAGGTAATATTAATTACAGAGAAATCATTTTATAAGTTAGCATGTCATATCACTTAATCCGGCATAGCCAAAGACACGACAACATAGGAACAAACTGAAAGCACGTTCACACAGGAACAAACTGAAAGCACGTTCACACAGGAACCGACTGAAAGCTCGTTCACACAGGAACAAACTGAAAGCACATTCACACAGGAACAGACAAACTGAAAGCACATTCACACAGGAACAGACAAACTGAAAGCACATTCACACAGGAACAGACAAACTGAAAGCACATTCACACAGGAACAGACAAACTGAAAGCACATTCACACAGGAACAGACAGACTGAAAGCGCATTCACACAGGAACAGACAAACTGAAAGCACATTCACACAGGAACAAACTGAAAGCACATTCACACAGGAACAGACTGAAAGCGCATTCACACAGGAACAGACTGAAAGCACATTCACACAGGAACAGACAGACTGAAAGCACATTCACACAGGAACAGACAGACTGAAAGCACAGTCACACAGGAACAGACAGACTGAAAGCGCATTCACACAGGAACAGACAGACTGAAAGCACATTCACACAGGAACAGACAAACTGAAAGCACGTTCACACAGGAACAGACAAACTGAAAGCACGTTCACACAGGAACATACAAACTGAAAGCACATTCACACAGGAACAGACAGACTGAAAGCACATTCACACAGGAACAAACTGAAAGCACGTTCACACAGGAACAGACAGACTGAAAGCAGATTCACACAGGAACAGACAAACTGAAAGCACGTTCACACAGGAACAGACTGAAAGCTCGTTCACACAGGAACAAACTGAAAGCACATTCACACAGGAACAGACAAACTGAAAGCACATTCACACAGGAACAGACAAACTGAAAGCACATTCACACAGGAACAGACAAACTGAAAGCACATTCACACAGGAACAGACAAACTGAAAGCACATTCACACAGGAACAGACAGACTGAAAGCACATTCACACAGGAACAGACAAACTGAAAGCACATTCACACAGGAACAAACTGAAAGCACATTCACACAGGAACAGACTGAAAGCGCATTCACACAGGAACAGACTGAAAGCACATTCACACAGGAACAGACAGACTGAAAGCACATTCACACAGGAACAGACAGACTGAAAGCACAGTCACACAGGAACAGACAGACTGAAAGCGCATTCACACAGGAACAGACAGACTGAAAGCACATTCACACAGGAACAGACAGACTGAAAGCACATTCACACAGGAACAGACAAACTGAAAGCACGTTCACACAGGAACAGACAGACTGAAAGCACATTCACACAGGAACAAACTGAAAGCACGTTCACACAGGAACAGACAAACTGAAAGCACATTCACACAGGAACAGACTGAAACACGTTCACACAGGAACAGACAGACTGAAAGCACGTTCACACAGGAACAGACAGACTGAAAGCACATTCACACAGGAACAAACTGAAAGCACGTTCACACAGGAACAGACAAACTGAAAGCACGTTCACACAGGAACAAACTGAAAGCACATTCACACAGGAACAGACAGACTGAAAGCACATTCACACAGGAACAAACTGAAAGCACGTTCACACAGGAACAGACTGAAAGCACGTTCACACAGGAACAAACTGAAAGCACATTCACACAGGAACAGACAGACTGAAAGCACATTCACACAGGAACAAACTGAAAGCACGTTCACACAGGAACAGACTGAAAGCACGTTCACACAGGAACAAACTGAAAGCACATTCACACAGGAACAGACAGACTGAAAGCACATTCACACAGGAACAAACTGAAAGCACATTCACACAGGAACAGACTGACTGAAAGCACATTCACACAGGAACAAACTGAAAGCACATTCACACAGGAACAGACAAACTGAAAGCACGTTCACACAGGAACAGACTGAAAGCATGTTCACACAGGAACAGACAGACTGAAAGCACATTCACACAGGAACAAACTGAAAGCACGTTCACACAGGAACAGACAAACTGAAAGCACGTTCACACAGGAACAAACTGAAAGCACGTTCACACAGGAACAAACTGAAAGCACATTCACACAGGAACAGACAGACTGAAAGCACATTCACACAGGAACAAACTGAAAGCACGTTCACACAGGAACAGACTGAAAGCACGTTCACACAGGAACAAACTGATAGCACATTCACACAGGAACAGACAAACTGAAAGCACGTTCACACAGGAACAAACTGAAAGCACATTCACACAGGAACAGACAGACTGAAAGCACATTCACACAGGAACAAACTGAAAGCACGTTCACACAGGAACAAACTGAAAGCACGTTCACACAGGAACAGACTGAAAGCACGTTCACACAGGAACAGACTGAAAGCACGTTCACACAGGAACAAACTGAAAGCACATTCACACAGGAACAGACTGACTGAAAGCACATTCACACAGGAACAAACTGAAAGCACATTCACACAGGAACAGACAAACTGAAAGCACGTTCACACAGGAACAAACTGAAAGCACATTCACACAGGAACAGACAGACTGAAAGCACATTCACACAGGAACAGACAAACTGAAAGCACATTCACACAGGAACAAACTGAAAGCACGTTCACACAGGAACAGACTGAAAGCACGTTCACACAGGAACAGACTGAAAGCACGTTCACACAGGAACAAACTGAAAGCACATTCAAACAGGAACAAACTGAAAGCACATTCACACAGGAACAGACTGACTGAAAGCACATTCACACAGGAACAGACAGACTGAAAGCGCATTCACACAGGAACAGACAGACTGAAAGCACATTCACACAGGAACAGACAAACTGAAAGCACGTTCACACAGGAACAGACAGACTGAAAGCACATTCACACAGGAACAAACTGAAAGCACGTTCACACAGGAACAGACAAACTGAAAGCAGATTCACACAGGAACAGACAAACTGAAAGCACGTTCACACAGGAACAAACTGAAAGCTCGTTCACACAGGAACAAACTGAAAGCACATTCACACAGGAACAGACAAACTGAAAGCACATTCACACAGGAACAGACAAACTGAAAGCACATTCACACAGGAACAGACAAACTGAAAGCACATTCACACAGGAACAGACAAACTGAAAGCACATTCACACAGGAACAGACAGACTGAAAGCGCATTCACACAGGAACAGACAAACTGAAAGCACATTCACACAGGAACAAACTGAAAGCACATTCACACAGGAACAGACTGAAAGCGCATTCACACAGGAACAGACTGAAAGCACATTCACACAGGAACAGACAGACTGAAAGCACATTCACACAGGAACAGACAGACTGAAAGCACAGTCACACAGGAACAGACAGACTGAAACACGTTCACACAGGAACAGACAGACTGAAAGCACGTTCACACAGGAACAGACAGACTGAAAGCACATTCACACAGGAACAAACTGAAAGCACGTTCACACAGGAACAGACAAACTGAAAGCACGTTCACACAGGAACAAACTGAAAGCACATTCACACAGGAACAGACAGACTGAAAGCACATTCACACAGGAACAAACTGAAAGCACGTTCACACAGGAACAGACTGAAAGCACGTTCACACAGGAACAAACTGAAAGCACATTCACACAGGAACAGACAGACTGAAAGCACATTCACACAGGAACAAACTGAAAGCACGTTCACACAGGAACAGACTGAAAGCACGTTCACACAGGAACAAACTGAAAGCACATTCACACAGGAACAGACAGACTGAAAGCACATTCACACAGGAACAAACTGAAAGCACATTCACACAGGAACAGACTGACTGAAAGCACATTCACACAGGAACAAACTGAAAGCACATTCACACAGGAACAGACAAACTGAAAGCACGTTCACACAGGAACAGACTGAAAGCATGTTCACACAGGAACAGACAAACTGAAAGCACGTTCACACAGGAACAAACTGAAAGCACGTTCACACAGGAACAAACTGAAAGCACATTCACACAGGAACAGACAGACTGAAAGCACATTCACACAGGAACAAACTGAAAGCACGTTCACACAGGAACAGACTGAAAGCACGTTCACACAGGAACAAACTGATAACACATTCACACAGGAACAGACAAACTGAAAGCACGTTCACACAGGAACAAACTGAAAGCACATTCACACAGGAACAGACAGACTGAAAGCACATTCACACAGGAACAAACTGAAAGCACGTTCACACAGGAACAAACTGAAAGCACGTTCACACAGGAACAGACTGAAAGCACGTTCACACAGGAACAGACTGAAAGCACGTTCACACAGGAACAAACTGAAAGCACATTCACACAGGAACAGACTGACTGAAAGCACATTCACACAGGAACAAACTGAAAGCACATTCACACAGGAACAGACAAACTGAAAGCACGTTCACACAGGAACAAACTGAAAGCACATTCACACAGGAACAGACAGACTGAAAGCACATTCACACAGGAACAGACAAACTGAAAGCACATTCACACAGGAACAAACTGAAAGCACGTTCACACAGGAACAGACTGAAAGCACGTTCACACAGGAACAGACTGAAAGCACGTTCACACAGGAACAAACTGAAAGCACATTCAAACAGGAACAAACTGAAAGCACATTCACACAGGAACAGACTGACTGAAAGCACATTCACACAGGAACAGACAGACTGAAAGCACAGTCACACAGGAACAGACAGACTGAAAGCGCATTCACACAGGAACAGACAGACTGAAAGCACATTCACACAGGAACAGACAGACTGAAAGCACATTCACACAGGAACAGACAAACTGAAAGCACGTTCACACAGGAACAGACAGACTGAAAGCACATTCACACAGGAACAAACTGAAAGCACGTTCACACAGGAACAGACAAACTGAAAGCACATTCACACAGGAACAGACTGAAACACGTTCACACAGGAACAGACAGACTGAAAGCACGTTCACACAGGAACAGACAGACTGAAAGCACATTCACACAGGAACAAACTGAAAGCACGTTCACACAGGAACAGACAAACTGAAAGCACGTTCACACAGGAACAAACTGAAAGCACATTCACACAGGAACAGACAGACTGAAAGCACATTCACACAGGAACAAACTGAAAGCACGTTCACACAGGAACAGACTGAAAGCACGTTCACACAGGAACAAACTGAAAGCACATTCACACAGGAACAGACAGACTGAAAGCACATTCACACAGGAACAAACTGAAAGCACGTTCACACAGGAACAGACTGAAAGCACGTTCACACAGGAACAAACTGAAAGTACATTCACACAGGAACAGACAGACTGAAAGCACATTCACACAGGAACAAACTGAAAGCACATTCACACAGGAACAGACTGACTGAAAGCACATTCACACAGGAACAAACTGAAAGCACATTCACACAGGAACAGACAAACTGAAAGCACGTTCACACAGGAACAGACTGAAAGCATGTTCACACAGGAACAGACAGACTGAAAGCACATTCACACAGGAACAAACTGAAAGCACGTTCACACAGGAACAGACAAACTGAAAGCACGTTCACACAGGAACAAACTGAAAGCACGTTCACACAGGAACAAACTGAAAGCACATTCACACAGGAACAAACTGAAAGCACGTTCACACAGGAACAGACTGAAAGCACGTTCACACAGGAACAAACTGATAGCACATTCACACAGGAACAGACAAACTGAAAGCACGTTCACACAGGAACAAACTGAAAGCACATTCACACAGGAACAGACAGACTGAAAGCACATTCACACAGGAACAAACTGAAAGCACGTTCACACAGGAACAAACTGAAAGCACGTTCACACAGGAACAGACTGAAAGCACGTTCACACAGGAACAGACTGAAAGCACGTTCACACAGGAACAGACTGAAAGCACGTTCACACAGGAACAAACTGAAAGCACATTCACACAGGAACAAACTGAAAGCACATTCACACAGGAACAGACTGACTGAAAGCACATTCACACAGGAACAAACTGAAAGCACATTCACACAGGAACAGACAAACTGAAAGCACGTTCACACAGGAACAAACTGAAAGCACATTCACACAGGAACAGACAGACTGAAAGCACATTCACACAGGAACAGACAAACTGAAAGCACATTCACACAGGAACAAACTGAAAGCACGTTCACACAGGAACAGACTGAAAGCACGTTCACACAGGAACAGACTGAAAGCACGTTCACACAGGAACAAACTGAAAGCACATTCACACAGGAACAAACTGAAAGCACATTCACACAGGAACAGACTGACTGAAAGCACATTCACACAGGAACAAACTGAAAGCACATTCACACAGGAACAGACAAACTGAAAGCACGTTCACACAGGAACAAACTGAAAGCACATTCACACAGGAACAGACAGACTGAAAGCACATTCACACAGGAACAGACAAACTGAAAGCACATTCACACAGGAACAAACTGAAAGCACGTTCACACAGGAACAGACAAACAGATGTATTCTGGCAGCGGATTGACTCCTTTTGTTTATCATTTGTTTTTCATTTTTAATGCAGTTAGTTTCATATGCGCTGAGTGATCTTTATTTTGTTTGACTGGGGTTCTCTTCAAGGGACAAAGTATGTTTTGTAGTAAAAAATATGGAGAAAGTAGGAAATGCCTACTCCAAATTGGTTAAAATCACATGATGCACACCGATGATGTCATTGGAAACACTTATCTTTCTCCATATTTTTTACTACAAAACATAGAAACTAGGCATTTTCACATATGTTGATGTTGGGGTGGTGCTGGAGCTGATGAATATAAAGCAGAATTATTTTTAAATATCCCTTTAATGCACACTTTGTCCCTTGAAGAGAACCCCAGTCAAACAAAATAAAGATCACTCAGCACAGATGAAACTAACTGCATTAAAAATGAAATCTGGTGCCAGAAGACATCTCAGTTTGTTCTTTCATAACCTTTTGTGGAGGTCAGCCTTCATTTTGAGAGACAGTTTGTATTTTTACAATTTGTATTTGTTTTTATTTAACCTTTATTTAACTAGGCAACTCAGTTAAGAACAAATTCTTATTTACAATGACGGCCTACCCCGGCCAAACCCGGATGATGCTGGGCCAATTATGCGCCGCCCTATGGGACTCACAATCACGGCCGGTTGTGATATAGCCTGGAATCGAACCAAGATCTGTAGTGACACCTCTTGCACTGAGATGCAGTGCCTTAGACCACTGCACCACTCAGGAGCCCAAAGAGAGAAAGATCTTCCTTTCTCTGTCCATCTTTGTGCCGAAGGGGCTGCTCTCTACTGCACTCTGACTGGACTAAAAGGGGCTGCTCTCTACTGCACTCTGACTGGACTAAAAGGGCCTGCTCTCTACTGCACTCTGACTGGACTAAAAGGGCCTGCTCTCTACTGCACTCTGACTGGACTAAAAGGGGCTGCTCTCTGCTGCACTCTGACTGGACTAAAAGGGGCTGCTCTCTGCTGCACTCTGACTGGACTAAAAGGGGCTGCTCTCTGCTGCACTCTGACTGGACTAAAAGGGGCTGCTCTCTACTGCACTCTGACTGGACTAAAAGGGGCTGCTCTCTGCTGCACTCTGACTGGACTAAAAGGGGCTGCTCTCTACTGCACTCTGACTGGACTAAAAGGGGCTGCTCTCTACTGCACTCTGACTGGACTAAAAGGGGCTGCTCTCTACTGCACTCTGACTGGACTAAAAGGGGCTGCTCTCTACTACACTCTGACTGGACTAAAAGGGGCTGCTCTCTACTGCACTCTGACTGGACTAAAAGGGGCTGCTCTCTACTGCACTCTGACTGGACTAAAAGGGGCTGCTCTCTACTGCACTCTGACTGGACTAAAAGGGGCTGCTCTCTACTGCACTCTGACTGGACTAAAAGGGGCTGCTCTCTACTGCACTCTGACTGGACTAAAAGGGGCTGCTCTCTACTGCACTCTGACTGGACTAAAAGGGGCTGCTCTCTACTGCACTCTGACTGGACTAAAAGGCTCCTTCCTTCACTCAAGAACTGCAGATGATATGAAGTTGAAAAAATGTGAAATGTCCCTTTAATGAATAAGCTAATAGAGTGCTGGGAATAGGCAACGCAAGGGCCATCAGATGCGATGTCTGTGTCAGTGTGTGTGTGTGTGTGTGTGTGTGTGTGTGTGTGTGTGTGTGTCTTACGTCCTCTGCAGCAGCAGACAGTAATCTACCATGACAGGCACCATGTCCTACGGACAGAGAGAAAGAGAGAGATGGAGGGATGAAGGGAGGATGGAGAGAGAGAGAGAGATTAGCTACTCAACCCAGGCAGCCTAAGCACAAGGACAAGCCTTAAAGGCCAATGGAAGACAGGTTTCAAGGTCCCGAGCTTTGTCAAACTGAACCGTGGGACGGATTAACGTGTGTATCGTGGGGTGTGTGCGGTTTGTGTGTGCGTGTATCGTGGGGTGTGTGTGTATAGTTGTGTGTGCGTGTTTCGTGGGGTGTGTGTGTATCGTGGGGTGTGTGTGTATCGTGGGGTGTGTGCGGTTTGTGTGTGTGTGTATCGTGGGGTGTGTGCGGTTTGTGTGTGTGTGTATCGTGGGGTGTGTGTGTATCGTGGGGTGTGTGTGTGTATCGTGGGGTGTGTGTGGGTATTGTGGGGTGTGTGTGGTGTGTGTGTATCGTGGGGTGTGTGTGTATCGTGGGGTGTGTGTGTATCGTGGGGTGTGTGTGTGTATCGTGGGGTGTGTGTGTGTATCGTGGGGTGTGTGTGTGTATCGTGGGGTGTGTGTGTGTGTGTATCGTGGGGTGGGTGTGTGTGTGTGTATCGTGGGGTGTGTGTGTGTGTGTATCGTGGGGTGGGTGTGTGTGTGTGTATCGTGGGGTGTGTGTGTGTGTGTGTATTGTGGGGTGTGTGTGTGTGTATTGTGGGGTGTGTGTGTGTGTGTATCGTGGGGTGTGTGTGTGTATCGTGGGGTGTGTGTGTGTATCGTGGGGTGTGTGTGTATCGTGGAGTGTGTGTGTGTATCGTGGGGTGTGTGTGTATCGTGGGGTGTGTGTGTATCGTGGGGTGTGTGTGTACCTGGAAATGTTGTTCCATGACCTGTATCTTGCCGTGTTCTGGACATTTCTTCACTGAGCGCTCCACATACTGGAACAGGATCTCAATCATCTAGACAGGAAGTACAATCAATCAGTCAGTCAGTCAGTCAGTCAGTCAGTCAGTCAGTCAGTCAATCAAATTAGATAGATGTCTTTGTGGAAGGGGGGTGGGTAGGAAAGGAAGGGAGGGAGAAGGGAAGGGGGGTGGGTAGGAAAGGAAGGGAGGGAGAAGGGAAGGGGGGTGGGTAGGAAAGGAAGGGAGGGAGGAGGGAAGGGGGGTGGGTAGGAAAGGGAGGGAGGAGGGGAAGGGGGGTGGGGTAGGAAAGGAAGGGAGGGAGAAGGGAAGGGGGGTGGGTAGGAAAGGAAGGGAGGGAAGGAAGGAGGCGGGGCGTGGGTAGGAAAGGAACGGCGGGAGGAGGGAAGGGGGTGGAGGAAAGGGAGGGAGGAGGGAAGGGGGGTGGGTATGAAAGGAAGGGATGGAGAAGGGAAGGGGGTGGGTAGGAAAGGAAGGGAGGAGGGACAGGTGGGGGTGGGTAGGAAGGAAGGGAGGGAGAAGGGACGGGGGTGGGTGTAAGGAAGGGATGGGAGAGGGAAGGGGGCTGGGGTAGGCAAGGAAGGGAGGGATTTTAGGGAAGGGGGGGGTGGGTAGGAAGAAGGAGTGGACGGAAGGGAAGGGGGCTGGGTAGGACAGGAAGGGGTAGGGAGGAGGAAGCGGGGGGGTGTGGTAGGAAAGGGCGGGTGAAGCGGACAGGGGGTTGTGGGTTCGGAAAGGAAGGGAGGAGGAGGGGAAGGGGGGGGCGTAGGAAAGGAAGGGAGGGAGGAGGGAAGGCGGTGGGTAGGAACGGAAGGGAGGGAGGAGGAGGGAAGGGGGGTGGGTAGGAAAGGAAGGGAGGGAGGAGGGAAGGGGGGTGGGTAGGAAAGGGAGGGAGGGAGGAGGGAAGGGGGTGGGTAGGAAAGGGAGGGAGGGAGGAGGGAAGGGGGTGGGTAGGAAAGGAAGGGAGGGAGGAGGGAAGGGGGGTGGGTGGGTAGGAAAGAAGGGAAGGGAGGAGGAGGGAAGGGGTGGGTAGGAAAGGAGGAGGTAGGAGGGACGGGGGGGGTAGGAACGGGAGGAGAAGGGAAGGGGGGTGGGTAGGAAAGGAAGGGAGGGAGGAGGGAAGGGGGTGGGTAGGAAAGGAAGGGAGGGAGGAGGGAGGGGGGGGGTAGGAAAGGGGAGGGAGAAGGGAAGGGGGGTGGGTAGGAAGGAAGGGAGGGAATGAAGGGAAGGGGGTAGTGGGTGTAGGAAAGGATGGAGGGACGGGGGTAGGAACGGGAGGGAGTAAGGAGGGGGTGGGTAGGAAAGGAAGGGAGGGAGGAGGGATAGGGGGGTTGGGTAGGAACAGGAAGGGAGGGAGGAGGGAATAGGGGGGTGGGTAGGAAAGGGATGGGAGAAGGGGAAGGGGGGTGGGTAGGAAGGACGGGAGGGAGAGGAGGGAAGGGGGGGGGTGGGTAGGAACGGAGGGATAGAAGAGGGAAGGGGGGTGGGGTAAGGGCAAGGAAGGGAGGGAGGAGGTACGGGGGGGTGGGTAGGAAAGGAAAGGAGGGATGGAGGGAAGGCGGCGGTGGGTAGGAAAGGAAGGGAGGAGGGAGGAGGAAGGGGGTTGCGTGGGTAGGACAAGGAAGGGAGGTGAGGAGGGACAGGGGGGGGGGTGGGTACGGAAGGAAGGATGGCGGAGGGAAGGGGGGTGGGTAGGAAAGGGCAGGGAGGAGGAGGGAACAGGGGGGTGGGTAGGAAAGGAAGGGAGGGAGGAGGAGGAAGGGGGGGTGGGTAGGAAAGGAAGGGAGGGAGGAGGGAAGGGGGGTGGGTAGGAAAGGAAGGGAGGGAGGAGGGAAGGGGGGTGGGGTAGGAAAGGAAGGGGAGGAGGAGGAAGGGGGGGGGTAGGAAGGGGAGGGAGGAGTGAAGGGGGGGGTAGGAAGGAAGGGAGGGAGGAGGAGGGAAGGGGGTGGGTAGGAAAGGAGGGAGGGAGGAGGGAAGGGGGTGGGTAGGAAAGGAAGGGGGGGGGAGGAGGGAAGGGGGGGGGTAGGAAAGGAAGGGAGGAGGGGAAAGGGGGGTGGGTAGGAGAAAGGAGGGAGGGGAAGGGGGTGGGAGAGGAAAGGGAGGGGGGAGGGGGGTGGGTAGGAAAGGAAGGGAGGGAGGAGGGAAGGGGGGTGGGTAGGAAAGGGAGGGAGGAGGGAAGGGGGGTGGGTAGGAAAGGAAGGGAGGGAGGAGGGAAGGGGGGTGGGTAGGGGAAAGGAGGGGGAGAGGGAAGGGGGGTGGGTAGGAAAGGAAGGGAGGGAGGAGGGAAGGGGGTGGGTAGGAAAGGAGGGAGGGGGAGGGGGGGGGGGTAGGAAAGGGAGGGAGAAGGGAAGGGGGGGGGGGTAGGAAAGGAGGGGGAGGGAGGAGGGGAGGGGGGGTGGTAGGAAAGGAAGGGAGGGAGGGAGGAGGGAAAGGGGGTGTGGGTAGGAAAGGAAGGGAGGGAGGAGGGAAGGGGGGTGGGTAGGAAAGGAAGGGAGGGAGGAGGGAAGGGGGGGGGGAGGAAAGGGAGGGAGGGAGGAGGGAAGGGGGGTGGGTAGGAAAGGAAGGGAGGGAGGGAGGGAAGGGGGTGGGTAGGAAAGGAAGGGAGGGAGGGAGGGAAGGGGGTGGGTAGGAAAGGAAGGGAGGGCGGGAGGAGGGAAGGGGGGTGGGTAGGAAAGGAAGGGAGGGAGGAGGGAAGGGGGTGGTGGGTAGGAAAGGAAGGGAGGAGGAGGGAAGGGGTGTTGGTAGGAAAGGAGGGAGGGAGGAGGGAGGGGTGGGTAGGAAAGGAAGGGAGGGAGAGGGAGGAGGAAGGGGGGGTAGGGGTAAGGAAAGGAAGGGAGGGAGGAGGGAAGGGGGGTGTGGGTAGAAAGGAAGGAAGGAGGAGGGAGGAGGGAAGGGGGGGGTGGGTAGGAAAGGGAGGGAGGGAGGAGGGAAGGGGGGTGGGTAGGAAAGGGAGGGAGAAGGGAAGGGGGGTGGGTAGGAAAGGAAGGGAGGGAGGAGGAAGGGGGTGGGTAGGAAAGGGAGGGAGAAGGGAAGGGGGGTGGGTAGGAAAGGAAGGGAGGGAGGAGGGAAGGGGGTGGGTAGGAAAGGAAGGGAGGGAGGAGGGAAGGGGGGTGGGTAGGAAAGGAAGGAGGGAGGAGGGAAGGGGGGTGGGTAGGAAAGGGAGGGAGATGGGAAGGGGGGGTGGGTAGGAAAGGAAGGGAGGGAGGAGGGAAGGGGGGTGGGTAGGAAAGGGAGGGAGAAGGGAAGGGGGGTGGGTAGGAAAGGAAGGGAGGGAGGAGGGAAGGGGGGTGGGTAGGAAAGGGAGGGAGAAGGGAAGGGGGGTGGGTAGGAAAGGAAGGGAGGGAGGAGGGAAGGGGGTGGGTAGGAAAGGGAGGGAGGGAGGAGGGAAGGGGGGTGGGTAGGAAAGGAAGGGAGGGAGGAGGGAAGGGGGGTGGGTAGGAAAGGAAGGGAGGGAGGAGGGAAGGGGGGTGGGTAGGAAAGGAAGGGAGGGAGGAGGGAAGGGGGTGGGTAGGAAAGGAAGGGAGGGAGGGAGGAGGGAAGGGGGGTGGGTAGGAAAGGAAGGGAGGGAGGAGGGAAGGGGGGTGGGTAGGAAAGGGAGGGAGGGAGGAGGGAAGGGGGGTGGGTAGGAAAGGAAGGGAGGGAGGAGGGAAGGGGGGTGGGTAGGAAAGGAGGAGGGAGGAGGGAAGGGGGGTGGGTAGGAAAGGAAGGGAGGGAGGAGGGAAGGGGGGTGGGTAGGAAAGGGAGGGAGGGAGGAGGGAAGGGGGGTGGGTAGGAAAGGAAGGGAGGGAGGAGGGAAGGGGGGTGGGTAGGAAAGGAAGGGAGGGAGGAGGGAAGGGGGGTGGGTAGGAAAGGAAGGGAGGGAGGGGGAAGGGGGTGGGTAGGAAAGGAAGGGAGGGAGGAGGGAAGGATGAAGGCTGGAAGAGGGATTCACCTTGTCTGCCACTACACCTTTCCTCTTTGCTGGGTCCCCAAACAGTCCTGGAAAAATAACAGACATTCACAATACATCAACACAATGACTCATAAAGGGCTGTGAGTTTTCACTTTAGTGAGAAAAGAAAACTCTGCTATTAAAGGTATAATGGCCTGTTCCATCAGTGAAAAGGCCTCCAACAGAATGTAAAGTACTGTAGTGTATGAATGATTCAAGGACAAACAGTGAAAACACCTGTCCTTCGTAGTACAGAAGAGACCAGGCTTTCCACACAGTAGATCTTATAGTACAGAAGAGACCAGGCTTTCCACACAGTAGATCTTATAGTACAGAAGAGGCCAGGCTTTCCACACAGTAGATCTTATAGTACAGAAGAGACCAGGCTTTCCACACAGTAGATCTTATAGTACAGAAGAGGCCAGGCTTTCCACACAGTAGATCTTATAGTACAGAAGAGACCAGGCTTTCCACACAGTAGATCTTATAGTACAGAAGAGACCAGGCTTTCCACACAGTAGATCTTATAGTACAGAAGAGGCCAGGCTTTCCACACAGTAGATCTTATAGTACAGAAGAGACCAGGCTTTCCACACAGTAGATCTTATAGTACAGAAGAGGCCAGGCTTTCCACACAGTAGATCTTATAGTACAGAAGAGACCAGGCTTTCCACACAGTAGATCTTATAGTACAGAAGAGACCAGGCTTTCCACACAGTAGATCTTATAGTACAGAAGAGGCCAGGCTTTCCACACAGTAGATCTTATAGTACAGAAGAGGCCAGGCTTTCCACACAGTAGATCTTATAGTACAGAAGAGACCAGGCTTTCCACACAGTAGATCTTATAGTACAGAAGAGACCAGGCTTTCCACACAGTAGATCTTATAGTACAGAAGAGACCAGGCTTTCCACACAGTAGATCTTATAGTACAGAAGAGGCCAGGCTTTCCACACAGTAGATCTTATAGTACAGAAGAGGCCAGGCTTTCCACACAGTAGATCTTATAGTACAGAAGAGACCAGGCTTTCCACACAGTAGATCTTATAGTACAGAAGAGACCAGGCTTTCCACACAGTAGATCTTATAGTACAGAAGAGACCAGGCTTTCCACACAGTAGATCTTATAGTACAGAAGAGGCCAGGCTTTCCACACAGTAGATCTTATAGTACAGAAGAGGCCAGGCTTTCCACACAGTAGATCTTATAGTACAGAAGAGGCCAGGCTTTCCACACAGTAGATCTTATAGTACAGAAGAGACCAGGCTTTCCACACAGTAGATCTTATAGTACAGAAGAGACCAGGCTTTCCACACAGTAGATCTTATAGTACAGAAGAGACCAGGCTTTCCACACAGTAGATCTTATAGTACAGAACAGACCAGGCTTTCCACACAGTAGATCTTATAGTACAGAACAGACCAGGCTTTCCACACAGTAGATCTTATAGTACAGAAGAGACCAGGCTTTCCACACAGTAGATCTTATAGTACAGAAGAGACCAGGCTTTCCACACAGTAGATCTTATAGTACAGAAGAGACCAGGCTTTCCACACAGTAGATCTTATAGTACAGAAGAGACCAGGCTTTCCACACAGTAGATCTTATAGTACAGAAGAGACCAGGCTTTCCACACAGTAGATCTTATAGTACAGAAGAGACCAGGCTTTCCACACAGTAGATCTTATAGTACAGAAGAGACCAGGCTTTCCACACAGTAGATCTTATAGTACAGAAGAGACCAGGCTTTCCACACAGTAGATCTTATAGTACAGAAGAGACCAGGCTTTCCACACAGTAGATCTTATAGTACAGAAGAGACCAGGCTTTCCACACAGTAGATCTTATAATACAGAAGAGACCAGGCTTTCCACACAGTAGATCTTATAGTACAGAAGAGACCAGGCTTTCCACACAGTAGATCTTATAATACAGAAGAGACCAGGCTTTCCACACAGTAGATGTTATAGTACAGAAGAGACCAGGCTTTCCACACAGTAGATGTTATAGTACAGAAGAGACCAGGCTTTCCACACAGTAGATCTTATAATACAGAAGAGACCAGGCTTTCCACACAGTAGATGTTATAGTACAGAAGAGACCAGGCTTTCCACACAGTAGATGTTATAGTACAGAAGAGACCAGGCTTTCCACACAGTAGATCTTATAGTACAGAAGAGACCAGGCTTTCCACACAGTAGATCTTAGACCTTCAGAAAGAGGTTTTCTAAAGGCTGGTTTTCAGTTGGTCTATCAACATGTCATGTAGACAGCTGTAGCAGTGACATCATGAACATTCTATTGATGTCCGACATCAAACTTTTCGTAATGAAAAAGTATAAACCCAAAAACGACAGGCTGCCTGGTGGTTGAAAATAGCATAAAAGCTGTATTTTAACACCAATAAACCCATCCGTTTAAATCATCTGTTTAAACATTCATTTAGTAGATGTCAATCCAGCAAACCAGGCAACTAAAAACAACTTTCTTAACAATATTTTGATTGGTTTCTAGATTGTTAGCTAGCCTGTTCAAATTTTACCTTTACCTCCCTTATCTCACCTCATTTGCTCAAATTGTATATAGACTTATTTTTCTACTGTATTATTGATTGTATGTTGTTTACTCCATGTGCAACTCTGTGTTGTTGTATGTGTAGAACTGCTTTGCTTTATCTTGGCCAGGTCGCCAATTGTAAATGAGAACTTGTTCTCAACTTGCCTACCTGGTTAAATAAAGGTGAAATAAATAAAATAATGACCATGTCATAGCTGACAAGCTAACTTATATTCATTATTACAGCAAAATAAACTCACAACAAGATCATTATTTACAAGTTAATGGCGAGCTAATTACAGAAAATAGCTTACGGTTGTTGAGTGTGTCATTGTGGTCTCAGTCAGGTAACCATGACAACGGACACAGCAACGGTCTACAGACATTCCACCGGAGTAGAAATTAAATGTTGTTTTGACCAGAGACACTCGCATTCTAATTGTCTATAGACATGTTAACAGACAAAGTAGAAACCAGCCTTTGGAGAGGAGAGGAGAGGAGAGGGGAAAGGGACGAGGAGAGAAGAGGGAGAGGGAGAAGGAGAGGAGGGGGAGAGGGAGAAGGAGAGAAGGGGGAGAGGAGAGGAGGGGGAGAGGGAGAAGGAGAGGAGGGGGAGAGGGAGAAGGAGAGGAGGGGGAGAGGGAGAAGGAGAGGAGGGGAGAGGGAGAAGGAGAGGAGGGGAGAGGGAGAAGGAGAGGAGGGGAGAGGGAGAAGGAGAGGAGGGGAGAGGGAGAAGGAGAGGAGGGGAGAGGGAGAAGGAGAGGAGGGGGAGAGGGAGAAGGAGAGGAGGGGAGAGGGAGAAGGAGGAGGGGAGAGGAGAAGGAGAGGAGGGGAGAGGGAGAAGGAGAGGAGGGGAGAGGGAGAAGGAGAGGAGGGGAGAGGGAGAAGGAGAGGAGGGGGAGAGGGAGAAGGAGAGGAGGCTATTCACCCAGTACAGCCTTGGCAGTGCCCTCATGGAAGGACCAGGCCAAGGACAGAGCCTCAACAAAACGTTCCTGTTTCAACAGACAGTCCACCCGCTGTGTGAGAGAGAGAAAGAGTTAGAGCAGTGAATGTCTCCAGCAGTACAGGTCCATTAAATCCCCCTCAGAGACACACAGGTCCATTAAATCCCCCTCAGAGAGACACAGGTCCATTAAATCCCCCTCAGAGAGACACAGGTCCATTAAATCCCCCTCAGAGACACACAGGTCCATTAAATCCCCCTCAGAGACACACAGGTCCATTAAATCCCCCTCAGAGACACACAGGTCCATTAAATCCCCCTCAGAGACACACAGGTCCATTAAATCCCCCTCCTAGACACAGGTCCATTAAATCCCCCTCCTAGACACACAGGTCCATTAAATCCCCCTCAGAGAGACACAGGTCCATTAATAAATCCCCCTCAGAGACACACAGGTCCATTAAATCCCCTCTCAGAGACACACAGGTCCATTAAATCCCCCTCAGAGAGACACAGGTCCATTAAATCCCCATCCTAAAGACACAGGTCCATTAAAACCCCCTCAGAGACACACAGGTCCATTAAATCCCGCTCAGAGAGACACAGGTCCATTAAATCCCCCTCCTAGAGACACAGGTCCATTAAATCCCCCTCCTAGAGACACAGGTCCATTAAATCCCCCTCAGACACACACAGGTCCATTAAATCCCCCTCAGAGAGACACAGGTCCATTAAATCCCCCTCAGACACACACAGGTCCATTAAATCCCCCTCAGAGAGACACAGGTCCATTAAATCCCCCTCAGACACACAGGTCCATTAAATCCCCCTCAGACACACACAGGTCCATTAAATCCCCCTCAGAGAGACACAGGTCCATTAAATCCCCCTCAGAGAGACACAGGTCCATTAAATCCCCCTCAGAGACACAGGTCCATTAAATCACCCTCAGAGACACACAGGTCCATTAAATCTCCCTCAGAGACACACAGGTCCATTAAATCCCCCTCCTAGAGACACAGGTCCATTAAATCCCCCTCAGAGAGACACAGGTCCATTAAATCCCCCTCAGAGACACACAGGTCCATTAAATCCCCCTCCTAGAGACACAGGTCCATTAAATCCCCCTCAGAGAGACACAGGTCCATTAAATCCCCCTCAGAGACAGATCACAGGTAGAATGATATAATAGATAACCTTTAGAATGGTATGGTGGCAAGTCAGAGAGACACTTACCTCCCTCCAGTTCCTCAGAGTCATGATGTGGGCTGACTGGAACAGAGAAAAGGCCTCAATTAGACAACACTTATGTTTCTACTTCACCTGTACACACACACACACACACACACAGTGACATATACAGATACCTACCTTGGTCCCCAGTAGTACCATCTGTCCTGCGTAGCTGCAGACAGACTGGTAGCAGGCCTTCTCTCCTACTAGGGCCTAAAACACACACTGTTAGTCTGGAGAGCAGAGGTCAAAGGCCAGGACACTGTTATTCAGAGTGAAAATCAACCAAAATCATCCATGACTGCTACTTCTCAATAATACTTTTAGATACAAATGTGGCAAATATATGCCAAGAATCCTGAACAAAACCTTTGTACGGACTCAATGATTATTTCAGGAAGATCCAAAACATCATGGTCCTGATTGGTTGATGCTGACTCTGAATGACTCCATGTAGAGGTATGGGAGACAGGTGGGGGGGGAATCACTGGTGACCCCCCTGCTCCTTGATTTAACAGCTTCAGTCCCCCTGAAGACACGCTCTCCTCTCTGGCAGGCTGCTTCTGATCCAGTGACTAGGACGTTGGTCCTGTATGATTGGACAGAGCCACCTGCTCTCCACCAGGTCAGAACCAGTGATGTAACTGATTCATTCCAGGTAATGGTCTGTAACCTAACCAGCCGGTTTCAACAGTTTGGTGTTTAGTAGTGAAGGTAGTGGAGACTGATTCTTCAGGGGGATAAATTATCTTGTGCAACCTTTTCCCACTAGCCAGCCTAGTCCTGTCCTGTCTGACCCTGCTCCATAACCCATAAAACTTACCTGACACCCTCTACTACCACTGACCTCTAACCCCTCACCACTAGCCAGCCTAGTCCTGTCCTGTCTGACCCTGCTCCATAACCCATAAAACTTACCTGACACCCTCTACTACCACTGACCTCTAACCCCTCACCTGTGACCTTTGCCAGTGCCAGGTGATGCCTTCCCCTCTACAGCTACTGACCTATGACCCCTTTTCCATGCCCTTTCACCCCTACCACTTCCCTACCATTACTTCTCAACCCTCACTATCTATCTACCCACCGCAACCTCTCTACCGTCACCTCTGACGTCTGACCCTGACCCCTCACCCCTGACCCTCACCAGCGCCTGGCTGACGTTTCCCCCCGTGGCCAGCGATTTAAAATGGCTGCTGTTGTAGACCAGCTGCACCTCAGCCACGTCCAAGCTCTCCAGCTCCTCCTGGCTGGGTCGGTCCACCACACGCAGCTTCTCCCCACTGTCCATCACCACCAGGGTACGACTGTTGATCCACTGTGGAGGGGGAGGGGAAACACAATCAGTGAGTGGCTGTGAAAGAGCCAGAGAGTCACAGAGGGAGAGAGACAAAGGGAGGGAGACGGGGTGAAGGAGAAGGATAATAACAGGGAGACGGGGTGAAGGAGAAGGATAATAACAGGGAGACGGGGTGAAGGAGAAGGATAATAACAGGGAGACGGGGTGAAGGAGAAGGATAATAACAGAGAGGCAGGAGGTGAAGGATAATAACAGAGAGGCAGGAGGTGAAGGAGAGGGATAATAACAGAGAGGCAGGAGGTGAAGGAGAGGGATAATAACAGAGAGGCAGGAGGTGAAGGAGAGGGATAATAACAGAGCTAGGAGGTGAAGGAGAAGGATAATAACAGAGAGGCAGGAGGTGAAGGAGAAGGATAATAACAGAGAGGCAGGAGGTGAAGGAGAGGGATAATAACAGAGCTAGGAGGTGAAGGAGAAGGATAATAACAGAGAGGCAGGAGGTGAAGGAGAAGGATAATAACAGGGAGACGGGGTGAAGGAGAGGGATAATAACAGAGAGGCAGGAGGTGAAGGAGAGGGATAATAACAGAGAGGCAGGAGGTGAAGGAGAGGGATAATAACAGAGCTAGGAGGTGAAGGAGAAGGATAATAACAGAGAGGCAGGAGGTGAAGGAGAAGGATAATAACAGAGAGGCAGGAGGTGAAGGAGAAGGATAATAACAGAGAGGCAGGTGAAGGAGAAGGATAATAACAGAGAGGCAGGAGGTGAAGGAGAAGGATAATAACAGAGAGGCAGGAGGTGAAGGAGAGGGATAATAACAGAGGCAGGAGGTGAAGGAGAGGGATAATAACAGAGAGGCAGGAGGTGAAGGAGAAGGATAATAACAGAGAGGCAGGAGGTGAAGGAGAGGGATAATAACAGAGAGGCAGGAGGTGAAGGAGAGGGATAATAAAAGAGAGGCAGGAGGTGAAGGAGAGGGATAATAACAGAGAGACAGGAGGTGAAGGAGAGGGATAATAACAGAGAGGCAGGAGGTGAAGGAGAGGAATAATAACAGAGAGGCAGGAGGTGAAGGAGAAGGATAATAACAGAGAGGCAGGAGGTGAAGGAGAAGGATAATAACAGAGAGGCAGGAGGTGAAGGAGAGGGATAATAACAGAGAGACAGGAGGTGAAGGAGAGGGATAATAACAGAGGCAGGAGGTGAAGGAGAGGGATAATAACAGAGGCAGGAGGTGAAGGAGAGGGATAATAACAGAGAGGCAGGAGGTGAAGGAGAGGGAGAATAACAGAGGCAGGAGGTGAAGGAGAGGGATAATAACAGAGAGGCAGGAGGTGAAGGAGAGGAATAATAACAGAGAGGCAGGAGGTGAAGGAGAAGGATAATAACAGAGAGGCAGGAGGTGAAGGAGAAGGATAATAACAGAGAGGCAGGAGGTGAAGGAGAGGGATAATAACAGAGAGACAGGAGGTGAAGGAGAGGGATAATAACAGAGGCAGGAGGTGAAGGAGAGGGATAATAACAGAGGCAGGAGGTGAAGGAGAGGGATAATAACAGAGAGGCAGGAGGTGAAGGAGAGGGAGAATAACAGAGGCAGGAGGTGAAGGAGAGGGATAATAACAGAGAGGCAGGAGGTGAAGGAGAAGGATAATAACAGAGGCAGGAGGTGAAGGAGAGGGATAATAACAGAGAGGCAGGAGGTGAAGGAGAGGGATAATAACAGAGAGGCAGGAGGTGAAGGAGAACAATAATAACAGAGGCAGGAGGTGAAGGAGAAGCATAATAACAGAGAGGCAGGAGGTGAAGGAGAGGGAGAATAACAGAGAGGCAGGTGAAGGAGAGGGAGAATAACAGAGAGGCAGGTGAAGGAGAAGGATAATAACAGAGAGGCAGGAGGTGAAGGAGAGGGAGAATAACAGAGGCAGGAGGTGAAGGAGAGGGATAATAACAGAGAGGCAGGAGGTGAAGGAGAGGGATAATAACAGAGAGGCAGGAGGTGAAGGAGAGGGATAATAACAGAGGCAGGAGGTGAAGGAGAGGGATAATAACAGAGAGGCAGGAGGTGAAGGAGAGGGATAATAACAGAGAGGCAGGAGGTGAAGGAGAGGGATAATAACAGAGAGGCAGGAGGTGAAGGAGAGGGATAATAACAGAGAGGCAGAGCCAGAGACAGAAAGCGCGACAGAGAGAGCTTGGCTGTGTTCAAAACTGTGACGTATCATGGGTAAACTGTGACGTATCATGGGTAAACTGGGACGTATCATGGGTAAACTGGGACGTATCGTGGGTAAACTGGGACGTATCGTGGGTAAACTGGGACGTATCGTGGGTAAACTGGGACGTATCGTGGGTAAACTGGGACGTATCATGGGTAAACTGGGACGTATCATGGGTAAACTGGGACGTATCGTGGGTAAACTGGGACGTATCATGGGTAAACTGGGACGTATCGTGGGTAAATTGTGACCGTCTGACTGATCTACAAATAATACTGAGTAGTTATTTATAATGTAAGGTGATTTGTACATCAGTCAGTCTCCACTAAACATGTAAAGTCAGCTGCAACGTTAAACACGCCCATTCAGTTAGGAGCAGAGGAAGGAACGGAGAAGGAAGTTAAAACAACAAGAGATGTGGCCTGTAAAGTAAAACAGACCCTGAAGTGACATCATGCGACACTTACATTCAGACTGATGATGTCACAGTTCAGCTGCAGCTGTCTTTGCTTGATGACATGGATGGTTCCGGTCTCATCCTTCTTCACCTGGACACAAACAGTCAGTCAGTCAACATGACAGTCGTTTCACAACAGAAATCTATTGTTATTGTTTACTAAACAAGGAATAATGGTAACCAGGAAGTAAACAGGAAGTGAGGTGTTACCAGCAGGAAGTGTACGGTGTCTCCTCTGCAGAATGCCAGGACGGGGTTGACCACCTTCTGAACGGGGACAAACTGCCAGGCCAGCTGGGGAACACTGGTCGGGTCCGTCTGCAACATCAACAACAATAGACAGGTCTTATGTGTCCCAAATGGCACCCTATTCCCTTTATAGTGCACTACTTTAACCAGGTCAAATGGCACCCTATTCCCTTTATAGTGCACTACTTTAGACCAGGTCAAATGACACCCTATTCCCTTTATAGTGCACTACTTTAGACCAGGTCAAATGACACCCTATTCCCTTTATAGTGCACTACTTTAGAGCAGGGAGACATTTCTAGCCCTTCCAATAGGACAGCCAATGCAGGGTGAGTACTGTGGTGTATAAATGGTTACCAGGGTGTAGTGTGTATCAGAGAGGTGGGTGCTACAGCTGGTGGATGAGGTAAATAACCCTCATACAAAGATCCAAGACGAGTGCCTAGGGGCCAGGGGCCAGGGGACAGGGGCCAGGGGCCTAGGGGACAGGGGCCAGGGGCCTAGGGGCCAGGGGCCAGGGGACACGGCTTAGGACCAAGGGTTTGTTTGAACAAATGGGTTCTCCAACAATGTCCTCCAGCCTTTACAAAATCAGCGTCCTTTATGTTCTCTCTGCCTGCTGTATGTGAACAAAACCTTATTACTGGCACAACCACAGTGTATGATGAAGACTGATGTACTTTAATCAGTTCAGCAAATAGCTGAATCTTTATACAATGAATAGAAATTACAGGGCCTTTCTCCTGTTCTGTTCCTAGCCAGGCAGAGTCTATTGTGTCCCCCCAGCCTCCAATCTCCTGTTCTGTTCCTAGCCAGGCAGCGTCTATTGTCCCCCCCCAGCCTCCAATCTCCTGTTCTGTTCCTAGCCAGGCAGCGTCTATTGTGTGTCCCCAGCCTCCAATCTCCTGTTCTGTTCCTAGCCAGGCAGCGTCTATTGTCCCCCCAGCCTCCAATCTCCTGTTCTGTTCCTAGCCAGGCAGCGTCTATTGTCCCCCCAGCCTCCAATCTCCTGTTCTGTTCCTAGCCAGGCAGCGTCTATTGTCCCCCCCAGCCTCCAACTCCTGTTCTGTTCCTAGCCAGGCAGCGTCTATTGTCCCCCCCCAGCCTCCAATCTCCTGTTCTGTTCCTAGCCAGGCAGCGTCTATTGTCCCCCCCAGCCTCCAATCTCCTGTTCTGTTCCTAGCCAGGCAGCGTCTATTGTGTCCCCCAGCCTCCAATCTCCTGTTATGTTCCTAGCCAGGCAGCGTCTATTGTGTCCCCCAGCCTCCAATCTCCTGTTATGTTCCTAGCCAGGCAGCGTCTATTGTCCCCCCCCAGCCTCCAATCTCCTGTTCTGTTCCTAGCCAGGCAGCGTCTATTGTCCCCCCCCAGCCTCCAATCTCCTGTTCTGTTCCTAGCCAGGCAGCGTCTATTGTGTCCCCCCAGCCTCCAATCTCCTGTTCTGTTCCTAGCCAGGCAGCGTCTATTGTCCCCCCAGCCTCCAATCTCCTGTTCTGTTCCTAGCCAGGCAGCGTCTATTGTCCCCCCCAGCCTCCAATCTCCTGTTCTGTTCCTAGCCAGGCAGCGTCTATTGTGTCCCCCCCAGCCTCCAATCTCCTGTTCTGTTCCTAGCCAGGCAGCGTCTATTGTGTCCCCCCCCAGTCTCCAATCTCCTGTTCTGTTCCTAGCCAGGCAGCGTCTATTGTGTCCCCCCAGCCTCCAATCTCCTGTTCTGTTCCTAGCCAGGCAGCGTCTATTGTCCCAGCCCCAGCCTCCAATCTCCTGTTCTGTTCCTAGCCAGGCAGCGTCTATTGTGTCCCCCCAGCCTCCAATCTCCTGTTCTGTTCCTAGCCAGGCAGCGTCTATTGTCCCCCCAGCCTCCAATCTCCTGTTCTGTTCCTAGCCAGGCAGCGTCTATTGTGTCCCCCCCCCCAGCCTCCAATCTCCTGTTCTGTTCCTAGCCAGGCAGCGTCTATTGTCCCCCCCAGCCTCCAATCTCCTGTTCTGTTCCTAGCCAGGCAGCGTCTATTGTCCCCCCCAGCCTCCAATCTCCTGTTCTGTTCCTAGCCAGGCAGCGTCTATTGTGTCCCCCCCCCAGCCTCCAATCTCCTGTTCTGTTCCTAGCCAGGCAGCGTCTATTGTCCCCCCCAGCCTCCAATCTCCTGTTCTGTTCCTAGCCAGGCAGCGTCTATTGTCCCCCCCAGCCTCCAATCTCCTGTTCTGTTCCTAGCCAGGCAGCGTCTATTGTGTCCCCCCCCAGGCTCCAATCTCCTGTTCTGTTCCTAGCCAAGCAGCGTCTATTGTCCCCCCCAGCCTCCAATCTCCTGTTCTGTTCCTAGCCAGGCAGCGTCTATTGTGTCCCCCCCAGCCTCCAATCTCCTGTTCTGTTCCTAGCCAGGCAGCGTCTATTGTGTCCCACCCCAGCCTCCAATCTCCTGTTCTGTTCCTAGCCAGGCAGCGTCTATTGTGTCCCCCCAGCCTCCAATCTCCTGTTCTGTTCCTAGACAGGCAGCGTCTATTGTCCCCCCAGCCTCCAATCTCCTGTTCTGTTCCTAGCCAGGCAGCGTCTATTGTCCCCCCAGCCTCCAATCTCCTGTTCTGTTCCTAGCCAGGCAGCGCCTATTGTCCCCCCCAGCCTCCAATCTCCTGTTCTGTTCCTAGCCAGGCAGCGTCTATTGTCCCCCCCCAGCCTCCAATCTCCTGTTCTGTTCCTAGCCAGGCAGCGTCTATTGTCCCCCCCAGCCTCAAATCTCCTGTTCTGTTCCTAGCCAGGCAGCGTCTATTGTGTCCCCCCCCAGCCTCCAATCTCCTGTTCTGTTCCTAGCCAGGCAGCGTCTATTGTGTCCCCCCCCAGCCTCCAATCTCCTGTTCTGTTCCTAGCCAGGCAGCGTCTATTGTGTCCCCCCAGCCTCCAAGCTCCTGTTCTGTTCCTAGCCAGGCAGCGTCTATTGTCCCCCCCCAGCCTCCAATCTCCTGTTCTGTTCCTAGCCAGGCAGCGTCTATTGTGTCCCCCCAGCCTCCAATCTCCTGTTCTGTTCCTAGCCAGGCAGCGTCTATTGTCCCCCCAGCCTCCAATCTCCTGTTCTGTTCCTAGCCAGGCAGCGTCTATTGTGTCCCCCCCCCAGCCTCCAATCTCCTGTTCTGTTCCTAGCCAGGCAGCGTCTATTGTCCCCCCAGCCTCCAATCTCCTGTTCTGTTCCTAGCCAGGCAGCGTCTATTGTGTCCCCCCCCCCAGCCTCCAATCTCCTGTTCTGTTCCTAGCCAGGCAGCGTCTATTGTGTCCCCCAGCCTCCAATCTCCTGTTCTGTTCCTAGCAGCGAGGCATGTTATGATTGTGACATTCAATAAAGGGTTAGGGATGCGTTTATAAAAACATTATGGGCCTTTAGCCAGCACCGTTCTACAGTGAGGCAAAATCCCATTAAAGCAAGCAACAGGGAAGAGGTCACAGAGAGGCTGGGAAGGAGAGAGGGAAGAGAGGTCAGAGGAGGATAGCGAGACAGAGAAAGGGTTGTGAGGGAGAGGGGGAAAGGCCTAGATGAGAGAGGAGGTACCTTGCCATAAGGAAATGTCATCCACACTTTGAGAGAAGGCTTCAGTCCGATCACTAGAATCTGAAATGAACAAGATCGTGTTGGATTGAAAACAGACAAATATTCTCAGTGGAATTGAAGAGAAAGACAAAAATAACAATGACATAGTTACTGTTAACTGTAGGGTGTCAATGTCATGTATCACCCAGTATAGAACAGACTGTAGGGTGTCAATGTCATGTATCACCCAGTATAGAACAGACTGTAGGGTGTCAATGTCATGTATCACCCAGTATAGAACAGACTGTATGGTGTCAATGTCATGCATCACCCAGTATAGAACAGACTGTAGGGTGTCAATGTCATGTATCACCCAGTATAGAACAGACTGTAGGGTGTCAATGTCATGTATCACCCAGTATAGAACAGACTGTAGGGTGTCAATGTCATGTATCACCCAGTATAGAACAGACTGTAGGGTGTCAATGCCATGTATCACCCAGTATAGAACAGACTGTAGGGTGTGAATGTCATGTATCACCCAGTATAGAACAGACTGTAGGGTGTCAATGTCATGTATCACCCAGTATAGAACAGACTGTAGGGTGTGAATGTCATGTATCACCCAGTATAGAACAGACTGTAGGGTGTCAATGTCATGTATCACCCAGTATAGAACAGACTGTAGGGTGTGAATGTCATGTATCACCCAGTATAGAACAGACTGTAGGGTGTGAATGTCATGTATCACCCAGTATAGAACAGACTGTAGGGTGTGAATGTCATGTATCACCCAGTATAGAACAGACTGTAGGGTGTGAATGTCATGTATCACCCAGTATAGAACAAACTGTAGGGTGTGAATGTCATGTATCACCCAGTATAGAACAGACTGTAGGGTGTCAATGTCATGTATCACCCACTATAGAACAGACTGTAGGGTGTGAATGTCATGTATCACCCAGTATAGAACAGACTGTAGGGTGTCAATGTCATGTATCACCCACTATAGAACAGACTGTAGGGTGTCAATGTCATGTATCACCCAGTATAGAACAGACTGTAGGGTGTGAATGTCATGTATCACCCAGTATAGAACAGACTGTAGGGTGTCAATGTCATGTGTCACCCAGTATAGAACAGACTGTAGGGTGTCAATGTCATGTGTCACCCAGTATAGAACAGACTGTAGGGTGTGAATGTCATGTATCACCCAGTATAGAACAGACTGTAGGGTGTGAATGTCATGTATCACCCAGTATAGAACAGACTGTAGGGTGTAGGGTGTAGTGTGTAGTGTGTGTAGGGTGTAGTGTGTGTAGGGTGTAGTGTGTGTAGTGTGTAGTTTGTGTAGGGTGTAGTGCGTAGGGTGTAGTGTGCGTAGGGTGTAGTGTGTAGGGTGTAGTGTGTAGTGTGTAGGGTGTAGTGTATATAGGACAGGGTGTAGTGTGTAGTGTGTAGGGTGTAGTGTGTAGTGTATATAGGACAGGGTGTAGTGTGTAGTGTGTAGGGTGTAGTGTGTAGTGTATATAGGACAGGGTGTAGTGTGTAGTGTGTAGTGTGTAGGGTGTAGTGTATATAGGACAGGGTGTAGTGTGTAGTGTATATAGGACAGGGTGTAGTGTGTAGTGTGTAGTGTGTAGGGTGTAGTGTGTAGGGTGTAGTGTATACAGGACAGGATCATCAACCAGACTCAGCTGCAGGGCTAGTTTTTCTGGAGCGGACGGTCAGGGGGCCGGAACAGAATTACAAATCATTTGTAGACTGCAAATTGACCGCAAGAAGCCCAAACAGATATAATATTTGACTTAAACATAATAATTTCAAACCTTGCTTACATTTTGTATACGATCAGGTACACTCCCTGGCCAGTGTATTAGGTAAACCCATCCAGAACAGCCTGAATTGTCCAGGACATGGAAACGTTGCTCAATTGGTATCCAGGCAGGAAAACCTTCCCCACACCATTACACCACCGCCACCAGCCTTTACCGTTGACACCAGGCAGGATCACACCTTGGCTGCTTATACCAAATCCTGACTGCCATCGGCATGACGAAACATTCATCAGACCAGGCTGTTTCTCCACTACTTAATTGTCCAGTGTTGGTGCTGGCGTTCCCACTGAAGCCTCTTCTTCTGGTGTTTATCTGATAGGAGTGGAACCCGGTGTGGTCGTCTGCTGCAGTAGCCCGTCTGTGACAAGGAGCGATGAGTTGTGCCTTCCGAGATGCCGTTCAGATGCCATTATTTGCTTGTTTGTGGCCAGCCTGTTAGTTCACACGATTCTTACCATTCTCCTTCAACCTCTCATCAACGAGCTGTTTTCGCTCACAGGACTTCCGCTGACTGGATGTTTTGTTTGTCACACCATTCTCCGTAAACACTAGAGAGTGTCGTGCGTGAAAAGCCCAGGAGGCTGTCCGTTTCTGAGACCGGGGAACCGATGATCTTACCACGCTCCAAGTCACTTAGGTCGTTTTGACCATTCTAACGTTCAATCCAACAGTAACTGAATGCCTTGATGCCTGCTTTATACAGCAAGCCACATGACTCACTGTCTGTAGGAGCAAACCATTTGTGAACAGGGTGGTGTACCTAATAAACTGGCCAGTGTATCCCTCCCTCTATTATGCGTGGGAATACTAGGGAACAGATTTCCCAAATTAAAATCATTTGGAGCTGATTTGCTGGTGCTTTTACAGTTTTTTGTTTTATCTCCAACAATAAAACATTTTAATAAAAATAAGTTGTATTTTTTTTTGCTCAGAAAACTAGTGGGGCTAAATAATTGGCGCCAGTTGGGGACACCTGATATAGGGTTTACCTTAGTAAGAGAGGCCATGGCCAGTAGAGAGTACTGTGTGATGGGGTGATCCTTCAGGTCCGGGCCACTAAGAAGAGGCTCCACATTACACACCTCCCCCTTAGAGCCACTGAACAGACAACGAGACTCACATGTACGCATCCCCATCAACCTCCTACACGCAGAGAGAGAGAGAGAGGAGAGAGAGAGAGAGAGAGGAGGGGGGAGAGAGCGCGAGAGAGAGAGAGAGAGAGGAGGGGGGAGAGAGGCAGAGAGAGAGAGAGAGGAGGGGGGGAGAGAGGCAGAGAGAGAGAGAGAGACAGGAGGGGGGAGGGGGGGAGAGAGAGGAGGGAGAGAGGAGGGAGGGGGGAAAGAGAGGAGGGGAGAGAGAGACTAACAAAATAAACATAACTTCAGTCACAAAGTAGGTTTGTGGTTCATTATGACAATATTGAATATCCTATTTCCCCTAAAGCCCTCAGATTCTGACATACACAAATGCAGTACAGAGCAGAATTGTTAGTCCCAAATGGTACCCTATGGGCCCTGGTCAGATGTAGTGCACTTTATAGAGAATAGGGTGCCATTTGGGACACAGACTTAGAGAAGCCAGAAAAACGAAAAAGTACTTCTCCCCCATTTCCATTAATCTGACCTGAATAAGAGAGACAGCTTTGTATAATAATGTCTAACTGAGCAGGGGTCATTCTGTCTCCCTGTAATACCTCATTACACACACAATCCCTGTCTCACTGTAATACCTCATTAAAATAATGTACTGTTAGACTGTGGTTACAGATAGTGACAGGGGTGCTTGAATGTATAACTAATAGGAATACAATGTGAGGGTCAAAAATAAACCAACCACACTGCCTTCAGAAAGTATTCACACCCCTCGACTTTCTCCACATTCTGTTGTTACAGTCTGAATTTAAAATGGATTCCATTCAGATGTTTTTGTCACTAGCCTACCCACAATACCCCATAATGTCAAAGTGGATATTTGTTTTATTCTTACGAATTAATTTAACATGAAAAGCTGAAATGTCTTGACTCAATAAGTAATCAACCCCTTTGTTATGGCAAGCCTAAATATGTACTGGAGTAACAATGTGCTTAACCAGTCCCATAATAAGTTGCATGGACTCTGTGTGCAATAATAGTGTGTACCTCATCTCTGTACCCAACTCATACAATTATCTGTAAGGTCCCTTCAGTCGAGCAAAGAATTTCAAACACAGATTCAACCACAAAGACCAGGGAGGTTTTCCAATGCCTCACAAAGAAGAAGAGCACCCATTGGTAGATGGGGGGGGAAAGCAGACGTTCAATATCCCTTTCAGCATGGTGAAGTTATTAATTACACTATGGATGGTGTCACTACAAAGATACAGGCATCCCTCCTAACTCAGTTGCCGGAGAGGAAGGAAACTGCTCAGGGATTTCACTATGAGGCCAATGGTGACTTTAACACGGTTACAGAGTTTAATGGCTGTGACAGGAGAAAACTGAGGATGGGTCGACAACATGGTAGTTGCTCCACAATAATAACCTAGATGAGTGAAAAGGAAGCCTGTAAAGAATACATTCCAAAACATGGATGCTGTTTAAAACAAGGCACTAATGTAATACTGCAACAACAAGACAAGACATTACTGAGTACTCCTCTCCATTTTTGAAAGCATAGTGGTGGCTGCATCATGTTATGAGTATGCTTGTCATCGTTCAGGATAAACAAATAAACGTAATGGAGTGAAACACAGACAACATCCCAGAGGAAAAACTGGTTCAGTCTGCTTTCCACCAGACACTGGGAGATGAATTCCGTCCACAACCAGCCACACCCGACCCTAACACCACCCTAACCTAACCCCACCCTAACCTAACCCCACGCACCCCACCCGATCCTTACCCCACCCTAACCCCACCCTAACCTAACCCCACCCTAACCCTAACACCAGCATAACCTAACCCCACGCACCCTAACCCCACCCTAACCCGACCCTAAACCCACCTGACCCGACCCTAACCCCACCCTAACCTAACGCACCCTAACCTAACCCCACCCTAACCCCACCCGACCCTAATCCCACCCGACCCTAATCCCACCCGACCCTAATCCCACCCAACATCACCCCACCCTAACCCAACCCCACGCACCCTAACCCCACGCACCCTAACCCCACGCACCCTAATCCCACCCGACCCCACCCCACCCTAACCCCAACCTAACCCCAACCCCACCCTAACCCAACCCCACCCTAACCTAACCCCACCCTAACCTAACCCCACGCACCCTAACCCAACCCACGTGACCCTAACCCCACCTGATCCTAACCCCACCCGACCCTAACCTAACCCAACTCCACCCTAACCCCAACCTAACCTAACCCAACACCACCCTAACCCAACCCTAACCCCACTCGACCCTAACCTAACTCAACCCCACCCTAACCCTAACCTAACCTAACCGCACCATAACCCTAAACCTAACCCCACCCTAACCCTAACCCCACCCTAACCCACCCTAACCCCACCCTAACCCAACCCCACCCTAACCCCACCCTAACCACCCTAACCCCACCCCTAACCCAACCCCACCCTAACCCACCCCACCCCAACCCACCCTAACCCACCCCACCCTAACCACCTAACCCCACCCTAACCCAACCCTAACCTAACCCCACCCTAACCCCACCCTAACCCAACCCTAACCTAACCCGCTGTACAGTTCCCCTTTTATATCTTGAACATTTAATGCTGTTTTCTTCAACATTGATGTATTTAGTGAATATTTAGGCCTATTGAACAGTAGACTGATGATGCAGCTCTCTACTGCTCTTTCATCACGTTGAACCACCTTTCACCAAGTAGAATACAAACATTTACATGTCTGGGCCTGTTATAGACTGGGCCTGCTATAGTCCGTTATAGTCTGGGCCTGTTATAGTCTGTTATAGTCTGGGCCTGCTATAGTCTGGGCCTGCTATAGTCTGGGCCTGCTATAGTCTGGGCCTGCTATAGTCTGTTATAGTCTGGGCCTGCTATAGTCTGGGCCTGCTATAGTCTGGGCCTGCTATAGTCTGGGCCTGCTATAGTCTGTTATAGTCTGGGCCTGCTATAGTCTGTTATAGTCTGGGCCTGTTATAGTCCGTTATAGACTGGGCCTGTTATAGTCCGTTATAGACTGGGCCTGTTATAGTCCGTTATAGACTGGGCCTGTTATAGTCTTATAGACTGGGCCTGTTATTGTCTTATAGACTGGGCCTGTTATAGTCTTATAGACTGGGCCTGCTATAGTCTTATAGACTGGGCCTGTTATAGTCTTATAGACTGGGCCTGTTATAGTCTGTTATAGTCTGGGCCTGCTATAGTCTGGGCCTGTTATAGTCTGGGCCTGCTATAGTCTGTAATAGTCTGGGCCTGCTATAGTCTGGGCCTGCTATAGTCTGGGCCTGTTATAGACTGGGCCTGTTATAGTCTTGTAGACTGGGCCTGTTATAGTCTTATAGACTGGGCCTGTTATAGTCTGTTATAGTCTGGGCCTGCTATAGTCTGGGCCTGTTATAGTCTGGGCCTGCTATAGTCTGGGCCTGTTATAGTCTGGGCCTGCTATAGTCTGTTATAGTCTGGGCCTGCAATAGTCTGTTATAGTCTGGGCCTGCTATAGTCTGGGCCTGCTATAGTCTGTTATAGTCTGGGCCTGTTATAGTCTGTTATAGACTGGGCCTGCTATAGTCCGTTATAGACTGGGCCTGTTATAGTCTTATAGACTGGGCCTGTTATAGTCTTATAGACTGGGCCTGTTATAGTCTTATAGACTGGGCCTGTTATAGTCTTATAGACTGGGCCTGTTATAGTCTTATAGACTGGGCCTGTTATAGTCTTATAGACTGGGCCTGTTATAGTCTTATAGACTGGGCCTGTTATAGTCTTATAGACTGGGCCTGTTATAGTCTTATAGTCTGGGCCTGCTATAGTCTGGGCCTGCTATAGTCTGGGCCTGCTATAGTCTGGGCCTGCTATAGTCTGGGCCTGCTATAGTCTGGGCCTGCTATAGTCCGTTATAGTCTGGGCCTGCTATAGTCCGTTATAGACTGGGCCTGCTATAGTCCGTTATAGACTGGGCCTGTTATAGTCCGTTATAGACTGGGCCTGTTATAGTCTTATAGACTGGGCCTGCTATAGTCCGTTATAGTCTGGGCCTGCTATAGTCCGTTATAGACTGGGCCTGTTATAGTCCGTTATAGACTGGGCCTGTTATAGTCCGTTATAGACTGGGCCTGTTATAGTCCGTTATAGACTGGGCCTGTTATAGTCCGTTATAGACTGGGCCTGTTATAGTCCGTTATAGACTGGGCCTGTTATAGTCCGTTATAGACTGGGCCTGTTATAGTCCGTTATAGACTGGGCCTGTTATAGTCCGTTATAGACTGGGCCTGTTATAGTCCGTTATAGACTGGGCCTGTTATAGTCCGTTATAGACTGGGCCTGTTATAGTCCGTTATAGACTGGGCCTGTTATAGTCTGTTATAGACTGGGCCTGTTATAGTCTGTTATAGACTGGGCCTGTTATAGTCCGTTATAGACTGGGCCTGTTATAGTCCGTTATAGACTGGGCCTGTTATAGTCCGTTATAGACTGGGCCTGTTATAGTCCGTTATAGACTGGGCCTGTTATAGTCCGTTATAGACTGGGCCTGTTATAGTCCGTTATAGACTGGGCCTGTTATAGTCTGTTATAGACTGAGCCTGTTATAGTCTGTTATAGACTGGGACTGTTATAGTCTGTTATAGACTGGGCCTGTTATAGTCTGTTATAGACTGGGCCTGTTATAGTCTGTTATAGACTGGGCCTGTTATAGTCTGTTATAGACTGAGTTTATAGTCTGTTATAGACTGGGACTGTTATAGTCTGTTATAGACTGGGACTGTTATAGTCTGTTATAGACGGGCCTGTTATAGTCTGTTATAGACTGGGCCTGTTATAGACTGGGCCTGTTATAGTCTGTTATAGACTGGGCCTGCTATAGTCTGTTATAGACTGGGTCTGTTATAGTCTGTTATAGACTGGGCCTGTTATAGCCTGTTATAGACTGGGCCTGTTATAGTCTGTTATAGACTGCGCCTGTTATAGTCTGTTATAGACTGGGCCTGTTATAGACTGGGCCTGTTATGGTCTGTTATAGACTGGGACTGTTATAGCCTGTTATAGACTGGGCCTGTTATAGACTGGGCCTGTTATAGACTGGGCCTGTTATAGACTGGGCCTGTTATAGACTGGGCCTGTTATAGTCTGGGCCTGTTATAGTCTGTTATAGACTGGGCCTGTTATAGTCTGTTATAGACTGTGCCTGTTATAGACTGTGCCTGTTATAGTCTGTTATAGACTGGGACTGTTATAGTCTGTTATAGACTGGGCCTGTTATAGTCTGTTATAGACTGGGCCTGCTATAGTCTGTTATAGACTGGGCCTGCTATCGTCTGTTATAGACTGGGCCTGTTATAGTCCGTTATAGACTGGGCCTGTTATAGTCTGTTATAGACTGAGCCTGTTATAGTCTGTTATAGACTGGGACTGTTATAGTCTGTTATAGACTGGGCCTGTTATAGTCTGTTATAGACTGGGCCTGTTATAGTCTGTTATAGACTGGGCCTGTTATAGTCTGTTATAGACTGAGCCTGTTATAGTCTGTTATAGACTGGGACTGTTATAGTCTGTTATAGACTGGGACTGTTATAGTCTGTTATAGACTGGGCCTGTTATAGTCTGTTATAGACTGGGCCTGTTATAGACTGGGCCTGTTATAGTCTGTTATAGACTGGGCCTGCTATAGTCTGTTATAGACTGGGTCTGTTATAGTCTGTTATAGACTGGGCCTGTTATAGCCTGTTATAGACTGGGCCTGTTATAGTCTGTTATAGACTGCGCCTGTTATAGTCTGTTATAGACTGGGCCTGTTATAGACTGGGCCTGTTATGGTCTGTTATAGACTGGGACTGTTATAGCCTGTTATAGACTGGGCCTGTTATAGACTGGGCCTGTTATAGACTGGGCCTGTTATAGACTGGGCCTGTTATAGACTGGGCCTGTTATAGTCTGGGCCTGTTATAGTCTGGGCCTGTTATAGTCTGTTATAGACTGGGCCTGTTATAGTCTGTTATAGACTGTGCCTGTTATAGACTGTGCCTGTTATAGTCTGTTATAGACTGGGACTGTTATAGTCTGTTATAGACTGGGCCTGTTATAGTCTGTTATAGACTGGGCCTGCTATAGTCTGTTATAGACTGGGCCTGCTATCGTCTGTTATAGACTGGGACTGTTATAGTCTGTTATAGACTGGGACTGTTATAGTCTGTTATAGTCTGTTATAGACTGGGCCTGCTATAGTCTGTTATAGACTGGGCCTGTTATAGACTGGGACTGTTATAGTCTGTTATAGACTGGGCCTGTTATAGACTGGGCCTGTTATAGACTGGGCCTGCTATAGACTGGGCCTGCTATAGTCTGTTATAGACTGGGCCTGTTATAGTCTGTTATAGACTGCGCCTGTTATAGTCTGTTATAGACTGGGCCTGTTATAGACTGGGCCTGTTATGGTCTGTTATAGACTGGGACTGTTATAGTCTGTTATAGACTGGGCCTGTTATAGACTGGGCCTGTTATAGACTGGGCCTGTTATAGACTGGGCCTGTTATAGACTGGGCCTGTTATAGACTGGGCCTGTTATAGTCTGGGCCTGTTATAGTCTGTTATAGACTGTGCCTGTGTTATAGTCTGTTATAGACTGTGCCTGTTATAGACTGTGCCTGTTATAGTCTGTTATAGACTTGGACTGTTATAGTCTGTTATAGACTGGGACTGTTATAGTCTGTTATAGACTGGGACTGTTATAGTCTGTTATAGACTGGGACTGCTATAGTCTGTTATAGACTGGGCCTGCTATAGTCTGTTATAGACTGGGACTGTTATAGTCTGTTATAGACTGGGACTGTTATAGTCTGTTATAGACTGGGACTGTTATAGCCTGTTATAGACTGGGCCTGTTATAGTCTGTTATAGACTGGGCCTGTTATAGTCTGTTATAGACTGGGCCTGCTATAGACTGGGACTGTTATAGTGTTGATGTGTTTGTATTTGGTAGCCGTTTGGTTGCTACTGTGTAATATTGTTCTTTATTTTGACGTTCTGTCCTTTATGTCTTTTGTGGACTGCAACAGGCTACAGAACGTCATGTTTGCCTCAATTTGGACCCATGGTTTAAATATCCACCTACACCTATGTTCACCAGAGTGCAGTTGTAGATAAAACCTCCATGTTGTTGTACTCTATTTGGCCTAACAGTAGGCTTACACACTAATGCCAGATAAATACAATGAAGAAACAAACTGTATGTAGCCTATAGATATTGCAAACTAGTAATACATTTATGGATTTTTTGATTGCAATGTTTTCCCTTTATTCAACCCGCACGCCACCCACCCGCCCTTCATCCACCACAATACTTCATGGCCCTGAACCCACCCGCCCACAGTGTCCGCAGGGATGCAGTCAACCAGCACATCCTCCTACTGTGTGCAGAGCAATACTGCCCCTGCAGGTCACTGCAGGTAGCTCACACACACACAATCTCTGAGGAGACAAATGAGTATTACCTGAAAGCCAGCTCAAACACAGAGCCACCACTGTCGTTGCACACTGCCAGCGTAGGGTCATCAGTGAACTGAGAGAGAGAGAGGACAACAGAGGAGCTCAATAGAGACCATCTGAGCAGAAGACACATTTCAATTCAAGTTGACCTTTTACTGCCAGACTACCTTGACATGTAAGACGGCGGTGCCGGGGTGGGTGAGCGTCCGTAATGCTTCGCAGAAGCTTCCCATTGGCCAGATCCCACATGGTGATATGTCCCTTGGCGAAGCCACAGAGCAGGCGGGTGCAGTGGTGGTGATGCTGAGGGCGGAGGACCCGCTCCATACTCCGCCCCTGTCGGCCGTGCTTCCCAAGCACAAACGGAGAGCCTGGTTCAGATCTGAAATAAACCGCATTACCATCAGGCAACACACTGTGGAGCCAAGCATATTGGGGAGAGGCCACTCTTAACTCTTGTACTGTCATAGAACAACAGCAGTGACACTGGGGACAGTCAGTCTTTAGAAAACCTATGGAGATTTGTCAAAACACACTTTTATGCTTACAGCATAAATCAAACCAAAAACACGCTCCACACAGTAGTGAATGACAACCACACTAAATACAACACGTGTCTGAACCAGCCGGATGAATGACAACACCCACTAAATACAACAAACATGTCTGAACCAGCCGGATGAATGACAACCACACTAATTACAACAACACATGTCTGAACCAGCCGGATGAAGACACACAGGACAAACAACCTTATTCAAAAACCAGAAATTAATAGCATGTGCAGACAATATGTTAACATGCTGATGTTGAGATCAATGTCTACAATATGACTGTACAGAAAGACAGAGAGACCAATGTCTACAAAATTACTGTACAGAGTTGAGGTCGACCGATTATGATTTTTCAACGCCGATACTGATTATTGGAGGGCCAAAAAAAAGCCGATACCGATTAATCGGCCGATTTTTTTCTTTATTTATTTGTAATAATGACAATTACAACATTACTGAATGAACACTTATTTTAACTTAATATAATACATAAATACTATCAATTTAGCCTCAAATAAATAAAGAAACGTTCAATTTGGTTTAAATAATGCAAAAACAAAGTGTTGGAGAAGAAAGTAAAAGTGCAATATGTGCCATGTAAAAAAGCTAATGTTTAAGTTCCTTGCTCAGAACATGAGAACATATGAAAGCCTTTTAACATGAGTCTTCAATATTCCCAGGTAAGAAGTTTTAGGTTGTAGTTATTATAGGAATTATAGGACTATTTCTCTCTATACAATTTGTATTTCATATACCTTTGACGATTGGATGTTCTTATAGGCACTTTAGTATTGCCAGTGTAACAGTATAGCTTCCGTCCCTCTCCTCGCTCCTACCTGGGCTCGAACCAGGAACACATCGACAACAGCCACCCTCGAAGCAGCGTTACCCATGCAGAGCAAGGGGAACAACTACTCCAAGTCTCAGAGCGAGTGACGTTTGAAACGCTATTAGCGCGCACCCGGCTAACTAGCTAGCCATTTCACATTGGTTACACCAGCCTAATCTCGGGAATTGATAGGCTTGAAGTCATAAACAGCGCAATGCTTGAAGCACAGCGAAGAGCTGCTGGCAAACGCACGAAAGTGCTGTTTGAATGAATGCTTACGAGCCTGCTGGTGCCTACCACCGCTCAGTCAGACTGCTCTATCAAATCATAGACTTAATTATAATATAATAAACACACAGAAATACGAGCCTTAGGTCATTAATATGGTCGAATCTGGGAACTATCATTTCGAAAACGAAACGTTTTTTCTTTCAGTGAAATACGGAACCGTTCCGTATTTTATCTAACAGGTGGCATCCCTAAGTCTAAATATTCCTGTTACATTGCACAACCTTCAATGGTATGTCAATTATGTACAATTCTGGCAAATTAATTATAGCCTTTGTTAGGAATAAATGGATTCACACAGTTGCAACGAGCCAGGCGGCCC